>NC_071288.1:92658453-92958453 GCF_943734705.1 Anopheles coustani
ATGTTTGTTTACATTATGCGCGTGCTATGCTGGCCCGGAACCACATGACACACAGCCAGGCCGGGTTGCGCTGCGTGCTTCAGCAACGAGCCCACCAACCGCTCAAGAAGGGCCTTCGCTCTTCAGGCAACAAACCGCCAGCGAAAGAGGCACCATCGAGGCTGCCAGGCGGCTCGGAAAAGTCCCACTACTGTATACCGGATTAATCATGCTTCCGCCGCAGGTTGCAGCCTTCGGCACTGCATTGTTGTTGCTACATAACGAGTAGGGTTTTTCCAATGTGACTGTGTATTTCCAAGGTTGTTTTCGTACTCATAGTTGCAAGCTGGCTGTTGGCATAATCTAGTTTAATTTATATTTTTATTTAGTCCCGTTAAAGTTCGATTATTGGTGTCATAAACGACATCGTCGAAGGTTGTTTATTAGTGAGCTGAATGTTCACGCGGTTGTCGTATTATCGATCACTGCATGATCACGAACTAAAAACCATCGAAGATGGTCCACTGCCACATTGCTGCAAGGCATTAGTCAGCGGTTTTTGGCAGAGGAGTTGAAAAAATAATCTACATAAATGCAGCGATAACTGCTTCAGCGGTCCTATCTAGCAACCATCCAGTCCATTCGGGGGCGACATGATATTTTCAAAAAAAGGTTAGTCCACTTCATCTATTCAAGGAAGAAAACCACACAGTCCATCTATAATTGTTCGATAACGTCCAACCACCTTCAAGTGGCAGCTCCGAGCGCAGAGGATTACGTCAGCTATTTAGTGGGCTGGATTTGTGATCGTTACCCCTGGCCACCTCCCGTTGCCGTTTGTAGTTCCAGGCTTTAGGTTTTGCTGTTTGTTACCACCGGTGTACCGGAAAACCGCGTTCCGCAACTGCGCATCCAGGACACATTCCTTCGGGAACCGTGCCTTGCGGGTAGGCTTAAAGACGACGTCTACTAGTCTTTATAATTTCTCGTATATTATCTCCCTGCGAAGTGTGATGCGTCATAAGAGATACTTAACACCCGCCACTACTTAACACATGAGTGTTAGCGATGCTAAAAACGGGTCCCATTGATTTATTATCCCGCCTCCGAGCAGCGGAAATAGGTGATAAACAAACGTTTATAAAAATATCAACGATGGAATTTATAGGCATACACGTTTTGATCAAACAATCGTCACAGAGGCCCCAAAACATGCAATACATTTACCATTATTTATATAATTTAAATTTAAACTAAACCACACCGTAACTTTTCAAGAGAATAATTTTCTCCGAATATCATTTACTATGAATCAAATTGTCAAGTAATTTAGTTTTTTTATTTTCTAATTGAACTTTCGTTAGGTGGTTTGAAATTGACAGTCATGAAATGTTCGAAAAAGAAAAAGGACGAATAATATAAGGCAACATTATTACATTTGAAAATGTGCAGGACATTACTTTTGCTAATCCATGTCTATATCCTTAAACTATTCTGAAAATGTTCCTCTTCTTTAAACAAATCTTTGTACTGATCTCTTTAATTTACGTTAGTATGTCAATCTCATATTTTAACCCACAAAACACGGCATCTGTTCTGCATCAAAACACAATTCAGATAAGTTGGATCATTTTGACATCTTCATATTCATCATTTACTTTCATTCAAGAATAAATTCACAACCTCATCACGGATTCGATAAAACAGGCAGCTTTGTTGCAAAATAATAAAAATAATTCTATTATTAAATTTTAAAATAACATGAATCATAAGGACGGGACCCTCGGACGCTCGGGGCCATGAGCAGCTTATGATCCGCCTCTGCGTGTGCAGGATTCTAACTCGCTGGTATGATCTAGAAATGATATTGGTCAAACGAGAAGCTGTAAAACAACAGCATAATTTATGCCCACACTTCAGAATAAGCGTATCGGTGTTGTCGATCGGTGTCGGATGCTGGATTTTGAATGAAATCATTGTCAGAGTCAGATTTATTCCGTGTTGCATTTTGCACCCCTATACCGCATGTGCTGTCTGTTGCATACCGCTTAGGCGCAAAAAAGTAACCGTGCATATGTAAATATTCTCGCTGTAACTTGTTTACCACCTAAATTGGTATTTCCTGTTGTTTGCTTTGCTAGACATTATCCGCAAGACATCTAAACGCCGGACTGCTTCTCTAAAGAAAACCTGCCGTCATAATCATGCTCTGAAATGATGATCGTAGAAACTTGTGTTACTAACCTCGCTGATTCTTTGATTGCTATCATCTAACAATCATCCTGATTGGTATTGTAACCAGGTGTCCGAAGCCCATCTGCTTGGTAGCAGTGTTTAGATATATTTTTGGCATCTCTAATCTTTCTATGCGCCACGCTTTGAAGGTAGAACACAAGCATGATCGATCCATGATGTCTTTTTTGCTTAGTGCGCTATCAGATAGATAGATGGAATTCGCGTGCATTATCTGCAGCATCCATCCATCACTGAAACCATTGATTTTGGGCGCTTGACATCGTTGCGAAAAGGGTGGCGGCTTTGTTTGACTGAATTCATTCAAGGACTATCGAGTGTTGGAATGAGTACAATATGGTACGTTGATTCCGGGAAAAGTAAGCCTCGAAAGTTCCGTTCCGTTCCGGGTATCGTGACAATGTGGGTGTACAGTAGGATGGGGGGGTGCGATTTTGTTGTGCTCGATGGATTTTCGTGGGAAATGTAGCCGAAATTAAAATCGCGAGATACTATCTGACGCGGCATTGTTAAGTGTGACCAAAGAGAGTAAAAAGACAATCGATTCCCACGATTGCGCTGCATCTTGGAGCACATCTTGGAGGATGTGAGACCAATGATTGATGCATGATTATCGTAGCTTTGAGAAGGTCACACGCGGATGCTAAAAGAATGTAAATTGGTCACTTTTTGTTATCGCTCGTATTTTGCGTTTGATAAGTGCACTTCAAAGGTCAGTAAAAATTGCGACGGAGAAAGTGCCTCACGACGGCATCTGAGAATTCGTCCTTTTGACATGATTGGAACAGTGAGTGACAGGGGTGGAGTGGGAGCCGGTTTTGTACTTGCCTCGTGGGCACAATCATGATCGATCAGTGGGATCACGCTGGCCGACAGTGTCTTGATAGGCTGGTTGGAACACAGTGTGAGTGCGATAAACTTATTATGGGGTATAAGAAGCCTCTTCCACAGATTCTGGTTTATCAGTACCTTACAGGCAATCTCAGTGTGTAGCTTTCTTTGACGTGCTTCAGAGGGACAGAGCTTATAGACGCTCAGTGCAGATCAGTCGCGAGAAATCAAAGAGAAAATTTAAACTTACTGTATTTCGCACAGTAAAAGACAGCCTAACAAAACCCTTACGAACACGATTTGAAAATGAGTGTGCTAAAGTGTCCCGCCGATTTGACGTTGATCAGCGATGAGATGTCGATCGGTGACGTGGTTCGTGATATCATCCGCCAGGGTCCGCATGAGGAACCGCTCCACGTGCTCGATTTGGATGATGTAGTGCAAAAGCATTATGGCTGGCGTGAGCAGATGCCACGAGTCAGGCCTTTCTATGCGGTGAAGTGCAACGATGACCCACGTATTCTGCAGACTCTGATAACGCTTGGAGTCGGATTTGACTGTGCGTCGAAGGGTGAGCTGGAGCGTATGCTCGACTTGGGTGTGAAGCCGGAGCGAATCATCTTTGCTCAGCCGGCCAAATCCATACCGTCCCTGTTGTATGCACGCTCGAAACAGGTGGCTGTGATGACGTTTGATAGCGCGATCGAGTTAGAGAAGATACACCAGTACTATCCGGAGGCCCAGCTGGTGTTGCGAATGCGCCACGATGCGTTGAAGGTGCGTTGCTTGTTGGGCAAGAAGTTTGGCTGTGATCCTGTCAAGGAGGCACCGGCATTGCTACGTAAGGCGGCCAAACTGCGGATGAATGTAGTAGGGATAAGCTTCCACGTTGGATCGGACTGTGAAGAACACGAAGTTTACTACGATGCCGTAAAGATGGCCCGAAGCCTGTTCGACTACGCCAAGACTATTGGGTACGAGCTAAGCCTCTTGGACATTGGCGGTGGATTCCCGGGGGATCATAACAAACCGATCGATCGATACGCTCAGGCAGTCAACCGCGCTATCGATCATTTCTTTCCGGCGGAAGAAAATGTCCGAATAATTGCGGAACCGGGGCGATACTACGTGGCCTCCGCGGTCACGCTGGTATCGTTTGTGGACTCCAAACGTATTGTGACAGAGCGCCAGGAAGATGGAACCGAACGGACAAGGATTTTCTACTATCTCAACGACGGTATATTCGGAACGTTCTACTGTACGGCACACGAGGGCCAAGAAGCGATCCCTATCGTACAACGTAAGACCGACGCCAATGAGTACAGCTCATCCGTTTGGGGCCCTACTTGCGATGTCATGGATCTGATTTTACCGGACATACTGCTCCCGGAGCTAGACATCGGGGACAGTGTTGTGTTCGAGAATGTTGGAGCGTACAGCTTGGTCACTAGCTGCCGCTTCAATGGATTCCCTCTGCCGAAGGTTATCGCATACCTACGCGAAGGAACCTGGTAAGTGGCAATTGATAACTATTCTTGTCATAGGGACCTAGAAGTAATCTACTTGATTTCCTTCATCCTACAGGAAAATTTTGGAAGATTTGACCGCTCCTTCCGTTGCTCTTGCTTCGGCTCACTCCTTGGAAGATGGCATGGACGGCAAAGTACTTGTTACGCTCCAAAACTACACTCCCCTGGCGGAAACAAATTACCTGGTTTGATCGAAAACTTTATAGACTTAAAAAGCACTTATTAGATTGTAATTATAAGAAATATATGTAGAAGTTTACTATTTTTATTCTTACACCAAACTCCATTCGTACTTTTAAGTTGTATCCTTGACCGGTGACATAAATACATTAAAGAATATGGTCATTCCAAAAATCTTATTTAGTTTTAAAAATATAACTTAAATTCTAACACGCCCCTTGCAACAGAGAATAATAAAAGATCGCCAATCAACTAGCGAAGTCACGTGACGATTCTATCAGATGGCTAATTGGTGGTTTCCTAAAGTGAGGAATTCCATCCATGAGTCAGATTGATTTAACCGACATTTGTTCGGAAGCTAATTGATAAGCCACCACTCGAACAGACCGTGGCATCGTTGAAAAAGTACATTATCGCTGAGGTGATGTTAGACAGCTTGGCTGTTGATTACGCGGTGAGCGTTTCTGCTAGCAATCTAGCAAATTTTAGGTTAAAGGAAATTCCATGTACAAGAATCAAAATGAAATAAAAGTATAACGAATAATGTATTCATTTTGGTAAAATAAAATATAATACGATGAAATACAATAAAATACTATAAAAAATAGTTATAAAAATAATTTAATACAAGAAAAACACAGAAAGTATCCGTTGCTTTGAGGTTCGACTTTCTTTGACGCTAAGAGTCCTTTCAGGCCAATCAAAATGTTCAGTCTTTCTAGGAAATGTAGGGTATCAAGGAGGGTGGTTGAACTCACGACTAAGGCCTTCGTAGAGCAAGCGCACCAGTTCAAACCGGAAACCAGCTTGTGTTGAAAATTTGCGTTGGGACAAAACATAGAGCATGCGATTGGAAGAGATAGGTATAGGGCGGGACTTGTTCATGCTGGGTGAGTTATTGCGAGAGCAGCGGAACCGTGTCGTCCTTACTTCTTATGGATTGCTACGATAAGCGTTTAGTATGAGAATATAGTATTATACGATCAATTAAATATTCATCGTTTAGCAAGGTTATTGATGGTGTAATACGACTGGTTGGGCATATAAGAAGCCTTCTTCACCCACTGTGGCTCATCAGTGCGAGTTTGGATGTCAGGAGAACTGAAACAGTTATCGTGTTGTCGATATCGAAGTGTGTTCGTGTTTATTTTGATAATTAACTAATTTCTATTCGGTTAGCGGAGGTGTAAAGAGAAGAAACGCCAAATTTCTTAAATTGTTGCGTATCATACATCTCAAAAGACGAGTAGAAAATGAATGTGCTTAAGTGTTCAGCTGATTTGACGTTGATCAGCGATGAGATGTCGATTAGGGACGTGATTCGTGATATCGTCCGCAAGGGTCCGCATGAGGATCCGATTCTTGTGCTAGATCTAGATGATGTAGTGCGCAAGCATTATGGCTGGTATGAGCAGATGCCACGTGTAAGTCCTTTCTATGCGGTGAAGTGCAATGACGACCCACGAATCTTGAAGACAATGGTAAAGCTCGGACTCGGGTTTGACTGTGCATCGAAGGGTGAGCTGGAGCGTATGCTCGACTTGGGTGTGGAACCGGAGCGGATTATCTTTGCTCAGCCAGCAAAATCCATACCGTCCCTGTTGTATGCGCGCTCGAAACAGGTGTCCGTCATGACGTTTGATAGCGCGATCGAGTTAGAGAAGATACATCAGTACTATCCAGAAGCCCAACTGGTGTTGCGAATACGTCACGATGCGGTAAAGGTGCGCTGTTTTTTGGGCAAGAAGTTCGGTTGTGATTCTGTCAATGAGGCACCGGCGTTACTGCGTAAGGCGGCCCAACTGAGGTTGACCGTGGTCGGCATTAGCTTCCACGTGGGGTCAGGTTGTGACGAGCACGAAGTTTACTACGATGCCGTAAAGATGGCCCGGAGCCTGTTTGACTACGCCAAGACTATTGGTTACGTGCTGAATCTTCTGGATATCGGTGGTGGGTTCCCGGGCGAAAAAAATAAACCGATCGATAGGTACGCTCAGGCAGTGAATCGAGCTATCGATCATTACTTCCCAGAGAAGGAAAATGTCCGAATAATTGCGGAACCTGGTCGTTATTACGTAGCCTCCGCGGTCACGTTGGTATCGTTTGTGGACTCTAAACGTATTGTGACAGATCGCCTTGAAGATGGAACCGACCGGACAAGGATTTTCTACTATATCAACGATGGTATATACGGGACGTTCTATAGTACAGCATACGAAGCTCAAGAAACGATCCCTATCGTACAGCGCAAGGCCAACGCCAAGGAGTACAGTTCATCTATTTGGGGCCCAACTTGCAGTCCTCTCGATATTATTTTACGGGACATACAGCTGCCGGAGCTAGACATCGGGGACAGTGTTGTGTTCGAGAACATTGGAGCATACTCGACGGTAAGAGCTTGCCAGTTCAATGGATTCCCTCTGCCGAAGGTCATCGCCTACCTACGTGAAGGAACCTGGTCAGTAGCAGCTATACATTTACTTTCTGAACCCAAATTTTAAACCATTTAATCCAACCTTACTTCACAGGAAAATTTTGAAAGATGTCAACACTGTTCCTTTTCCGGCGCAAATATCTCCAATGGCATACACCTCGGCACGCACGACAGCTACACGATCCCGGTAGAACCAATCAACCTGGTGTAAAACAGTATTCTATCAGCTATCGCAATGTTTTTTTTAAGTTGCCTCGAATTTCTTTACCTTTTTCTATTTAAGCTACCCTATATATACAGAACCAACCCATTTCTGTAAGAAAGTGATATTCACCTTTCATCCACTTTGATAAACTCAAATACACACATAAACAAATGAATCAATACTAAAATCACGAAAAACGAACGAAAATTTGAATAACGTGTTGAATGTATAGTACTTAAAACATAATACCTACTGTGGTATAGTAGCTACTAGGTATAAGGTATTATACCTAGGTATTAGGTATAAGAGCGGAATAGGTATCAAGTGGAGAGAGCTGAGTTGGCAGCAGTCGTTGGAGAACGGGAATAAAGAACGGATGTGTTTAACCCTGGTGTATGAATGTGTTCCACGGGATATCACATTGGCGATCCTGCCAGGAGTTCTGAAAGTTTGGGTGGAGAATCGTGAAGGATTCTCGAGAGTGAAAGAAACGTCTAATACCGAGGATAGTAATGTGAAAAAAAAAAATCGAGATGGTAACCGAGTTTAGCTCATGGTCCCTCGTGCGACGTGCAAGACGAGTTGGTAACCGAGTTTAGCTCATGGTCCCTCGTGCAACGTGTAAGTCGAGTTGGAAACCGAGTGTAGCTCATGGTCCCTCGCAAAACAACAAAATCGAGATGGTAACCGAGTTTAGCTCATGGTCCCTCGTGCAACGTGCAAGACGAGTTGGTAACCGAGTTTAGCTCATGGTCCCTCGTGCAACGTGTAAGTCGAGTTGGTAACCGAGTGTAGCTCATGGTCCCTCGCAAAACAACAAAATCGAGATGGTAACCGAGTTTAGCTCATGGTCCCTCGTGCAACGTTCAAGACGAGTTGGTAACCGAGTATAGCTCATGGTCCCTCGTGCAACGTGTAAGTCGAGTTGGTAACCGAGTGTAGCTCATGGTCCCTCGCAAAAAAAAAAAAAAAAAAAAAAAAAAAAAAAAAAAAAAAAAAAAAAAAAAAAAAAAAAAAAAACCCGAGATGGTAACCGAGTTCAGCTCATGTCCCTCGGCAAGGTGAGGTAAGTTGGTGTATCAGGGTCGAAGAATGGGCTACGCACATACCGATGAAGCATGTGCATGGACGACACGTTCGAGTTGGTTCTGCAGTCTGATACGAGCGGTAGCAATCGCCCAAATTCTACGGAATCGTGCGCAGCCCGCTCGTTTTGTCGGAATTGTAGTGCGATACGTATAGTCTGCAGACAACAGGTAACGTACCAGGCACGAACAACGGCGCAAAAAAAAAAAGAGGACTGACACGTTGAAATTCGCTGGAATAGACCAGTATAATTCTGGTGCAATATGGATCAAAACGTGTTAAGACAAGTTGGAGGGAGGTTCGGCCAGAATTGAATAATCAGTTTCAGTAGTTGCTGAAGTAGTGAAGGAACAACATCGCGGAGAGTTTGAAGAGAATCTAGTGCGACGATGGATCTAAAAGAAGGAATGGGTGGTTGGACGGTAGAGGACAGTGCAGACTGGGAAATTGGAAACGATAGTGTGATGGAAAGGCGTGAAAAAAAAAAGGAAAAAGTGATTTTCTGGCCGGGGCTTGGCCCCTAAAACCGTTTGTGGAAGATTTGCCGATACAAGAGAGGAAAGCCGAGTGGGCACGGTTTAGAGGACAGTATGAAAGAATTGTGAAGTGTAAAGGTGAAGTGGACTCCGAGATGAAGCTGATAGGCATGAAAGTGTTTGCGGGAAGCTATTTGCTGAACATTATAGAAATGCAGGAAAAGCGAGTTAGAGATGGTGGTTGCGTTTATGAAGAAACATTAAAAGGTGTGGATGAATTCTTCAGGGGCATGTGTGATGAGGGCAAAGAGAGAATGAAGTTACGAGAAATGAAAATGGGAACGGGAGAAACATTTTCGGATTGGATAGTAAGGTTGGAAGCACAAACGAAATTTTGTTCACTTTCGTATGAGAATAAAACAGAGGAATTAGTACAGGCAGTGCTGAGGCGGTCCATACCGCAAATCTCGGAAAAGCTTTTTGAAGTGTCTGATTTATTGGGTAATGATTTGGACAAGCTCATAAAACACGGAAAACACTTGGATTTCGTGAGGATGGAGAAGAAAGAAGTGGAAACCCGTATAGCAACAAGTAATTCCCAGAGCATTACTGAAAATGGAAACTACGTAGCGGCGGTAGCTTCAAGAATGCCCGAAAGAGAAAGATATGCTTCGTTCAGAGAAAGAAATCAGAGGAACAACTTATCGTGGGGACGAGGTGGCAGTTCCAAGAAATGGAAGAATGAAGGTGTTCAGAAGTGCCAAAAGTGTGACAAAATGCACGCATGGGGAAAGTGCGGCGCGGCTAGGACGGTATGTTTCCGTTGTGGTGCCATTGGACATTTTGCTGCTTGTTGCAAAACAAAATTACGGCGAAATGAATTGCGGGATGGAGCAAGGAAGCCGAGCGAGAACATAAACCAGGTGGTTGTCTCGGACGTAGAAGAAGGGTATCAAAAAAAAAAAAAAGATTCGGAATGAGGTTGACGTGTGTAAATTAGTGTATTAACGGCATTCCTATTATCTATTTTGTTTTAAATTTCTTTCTCAGCTGCTAAACAAACCAACCCCGAAGCTGATGGTAAGCGATCCACGCAGGATCATATGCAAGATTGGAGCAGTGGAGGTGGATTTTTTGGTGGACACCGGAGCATCAGTCAACACAGTCACACCAAAAACCTGGTGGGACATCAGAGCGCACTCGCAGTCTAGTGTGCGCGATTGGCAACCGCACCCAGAAACGACATTACGTAGTTATGGAAGTTCAACGGTATTAGACGTAGAATGCTCGTTCAAAGCAATGATATCCACAGGAGAGAGTGATAAGAAAAAAACGTGGGCTACATTCTTTGTCATAAAAGGTGCCGAATTGTCATTACTGAGTTTCCAAACGGCATCGGCGCTACAATTAGTATACATAGGGCGGCATGGGGAGAAAAATATTTGTTATATAAAACAGGGAATTCGTAACGTTGAAGAGTTCCCAAAATTAGTTAGGAAACCGGTAAAGTTCCAAATCGATGCAACAGTGGCTCCCAGACAAATAATAAGATACAACATACCCAAAGCGTTTGAAAGTGATGTAGGAAAAAAAATTTCGGAAATGGAACAGAGAGGCATTATCGAACATGTTGACAGCATGGACGCGGAAATATCCTTCGTTTCACCAATGGTACTTGTGCCAAAAGGAAACAAAGATTTTAGGATAGTGATTGATTATAGAGAGGCAAACAAGGCTATCATACGCGATCCGTATCCTATGCCTTCGTTGGAGAGGATTTGGTCGGATATCCCCAACAACAATGGGAAGATCCTGTTTTCCAAGATAGACTTGAAGGATGCATATTTTCACGTTGAGTTGGATAAGGAGGTTAGGCACATAACTGCATTTATGACAGCAGAAGGGTTAATGAGGTTCAAAAGATTGCCATTTGGATTGTCATGTGCGCCCGAAATTTTCCAGCGTGAAATGGAGAAGATTTTTCGGAACTACAGAAATGTTCTAGTATACTTGGACGACATTTTGATATTTGCCAAAACGCTAGGAGAACTAAGCGAGCTGGAGAAAAAGGTTAGGGAAGTAATCCAGCATAACGGACTAACGGTAAATGAGGAGAAATCGTGCCATGGGCAAGAAAAAATAGATTTTTTAGGATTCACGTTAGACGGAGAGGGTATATTGCCCATGAGAGAGAAACTGTCAGCCATTCATAAATTTGAGAGGCCGAAGGATACAGCAGAGCTAAGGAGTTTCCTAGGTATGCTAACGTTTATCGGTCCGTTCATAAGAAATTTTTCGCATAGAACGAAACCGTTACGAGATCTAGTAAAAAGAGACGGATTTAAATGGGAAGAGATTCATCAAAGGACATTTGAAGAACTGAAAAAGGTGGCTGAGGAAGACTTGATTAAGCGAGGATATTTCAATGAGTCCGATAAAATTATATTATACACAGATGCCTCGCCTTGGGGTCTAGGAGCGGTCTTAGCCCAGGAAGACTCTAATACAAAGGAAGCTCGTATAATAGCATGCGCTTCTAAAGGCTTGACAGATGCGGAAAGTCGCTACCCACAGTTACACAGAGAAGCGTTAGCGATAGTATGGGCTATGGAACGGTTTGTGTATTATCTGTTAGGGAGAAAATTTCTCTTGCGATCGGACAGCGAGGCTTTGAAGTTTATGATAAAACCGTCAAAATGCAAGGATGTAGGGAAGAGGATTATGTCAAGAGCGGAAGGATGGTTTCTTCGTTTGGAACATTACCAATTTGATTTTGAACACGTTGCGGGACAAGATAACATAGCAGATGCTGCTTCGAGGCTTTATAGATCGACAGGGGATCCTCAGTTTGAGTCTGGTGAAGAACCGCATGAACTTTGTTGTGTTAGTGCATGTTTGGATGGAATCAATGACCAGTTGTTGGCGCTAACTTCAGATCAGGTTAGAATAGAAATTCAAAAAGATGCTACCCTAAGAATGGTTATAGATTGGTTACCAAAGGAAAGTGGATGGCCGAAGCAGATAGAAAGGTATCAGGCGTTTCAAAAAGAACTGTATGTGGAGAATGGGATACTTATGAAACAAGAAAAGATGGTTCTTCCAGGTTCACTGAGAAAGAGAGCACTGAAATTGGCACATAGAAGCCATCCGGGGATGTCAACTATGAAAAATGTGTTGAGAATAGGGTTGTGGTGGCCCGGAATGGATCGAGAAATTGAAGAATTTGTAAAGAGTTGCCCAGAATGCCAGCTAGTAAGGTCAGGAAGCACACCAGTACCAATAGAGATAACGGAATTGCCACAGAACCCGTGGGACTATGTATCCATGGACATTTCAACAACAACAGAGAATGGTAAAACTTTGGTATTGACCGATAACTACTCCCGGTTTCTGGTGGCTGTCCCAATAGAGCGGGCAGATTCGCACGGAATAAAAAAGGCGCTTAACAAGATATTCCTAACATATTACGTGCCAAGGAAATTAAAAGCAGACAATGGCCCCCCATTCAACGCGCTAGAGTTCAAGAAGTGGCTTGGAAATGTGTGGGGAATTAAACTAATCCATAGCACGCCCTTAAATCCTACAGAAAATGGATTAGTCGAACGTGGAATGCAAGGCATAAATAAAGTTGCGATAATAGCGCGTTTAGAGAAGAAAAGTTGGAAAGAGGCACTGGCGGAATACGTGGCGGACTATAACTCATGGCCACATCATACAACAAAAATTCCGCCAGCGGAGCTAATGTTTGGAAGAGCTTTAAGGTACAGGCTACCGAACCCGAAAGTAAATATTAGACAGGTAGATGACGAGGAGCTTCGGGATAGGGATAAGCTGGTGAAATTTCAACGGAATAGGAGGGAAGATATAAAACGAGGGGCTAAACCGTTAAGTATAACTAAAGGAGATACCGTTTTAGTTATGAGAGAAAACGGCAGTAAGATGGAGGCGGTATATAAAGAATCGTTACATGAGGTAATGGAAATTACAGGTGCAGGTAGAATTACGGTAAAGGAAATAAGTACAGGTAAAATTTACGATCGGAATATTAAGCAGATTAAAAAATTCATTAAAAGGAAAGGAGAAGAAGGAATAAGATCCAGAGAATCGACCGGATCAAAAGAGGCGCGGGTGCCTAGAGAGATAAAGAAACCGAAACGGTTCATTGAGAATTAAAATTCAGTAGTCATATTCGCCAGGGGGAGGATGTGGTATAGTAGCTACTAGGTATAAGGTATTATACCTAGGTATTAGGTATAAGAGCGGAATAGGTATCAAGTGGAGAGAGCTGAGTTGGCAGCAGTCGTTGGAGAACGGGAATAAAGAACGGATGTGTTTAACCCTGGTGTATGAATGTGTTCCACGGGATATCACACCTACCATCGAGGTTTTTGTACAAGAACGCCAGCAGGATCAATAATCATTATATATATTATACAAACCCTGAAGAATTATAAAGGAAACAAATGTTATACACAATCTGAAATTATCTTTGTTAATTGCATGCACGATACGATTCGTTTCATGGCGCTACATATTTAATTTTCTTAATAGCTTTCACCTGAAAAAAAAAATACAGGTGCTACATACATACATTTCTTTCTGTCCAACATATCAGAATTTAAAAGCAAATCATTGTTTACTGTTTACGTACTGACCACATTGGGCATCCTCTTGATAAAAGCTGACTTTAGGTCGCGATCCTATACACTTGATCGGTCGGTCCAATCGTCCTATCGGACGAATAATATTAAACTAAGGTGAACGCTTGAACTCCTCCGTCCATTTCTTATTTTCGCCGGACTTTGGCATTGATCATATGATCGCACAACCCCGTGGCCGAACGTTAAACCCTCAAGTTGGTTTACCCCACCGTTTTTTCGTACGATGTTGTGTTGGAAATAGCATCTTAGTACGGAATCGTAAAATACAATTATATTTCAGCGCATTTTGGGAATGATGTTCGGCACTCTATCGTAATTTCTCAATCTACAGCACTGTGGCACTCTTCGGTCTTTGACAACGGCCAATTTGTTCAACAAGTGTTAGAGCGACCTTCGGTTGGCGAGCTCTCTCCAAGTGCACAAGGATGTCCGTTAGATCGCGTGAAAACTACCTGCTATGGAGGCAATCATTAGTGACCCAACCAATGTAGATTAATTTCGAGGAGGGCATCATCGTTCAACCAAATAAAGTAGATTAATATTTTCAAATAAGAATAATGCCGTCATTGGAACCGGCGCGATAGATGATTTGGTGAGTATAAGAAGAGTGTACCATAGATTTTGATTCATCAGTTGAGTACAGGCAACGCGGTACAATGTACCTTTTTCTGCTTGCCGTTGTTATTGAATAGAGGTTGTGAATCTATAGAAAGATTAAACACCCAAGACTTACCATACAGAAATCCTACGGAAATGCATAGCCCGGCGCATTAGAGAAAGAATGAAATATCCCGTAAATGAACATAAAAAGTGAAATAAAAATGAGTTCACAAAACTCCCCAGACGGTTTAACGTTGATCAGCGATGAAACGTCGATCGGCGAAGTGGTTCGTGATATCGTTAGCAAGGGTCCGCATGAGGATCCGATTCACGTGTTGGATCTGGATGATGTAGTTCGTAAGCACAAAAACTGGTGTGAGCAGATGCCACGAGTGAGTCCTTTCTATGCGGTGAAGTGCAATGACGACCCACGCATTCTGCAAATAATGGTAAAGCTCGGACTCGGGTTTGACTGTGCATCGAAGGGTGAGCTGGAACGCATGGTAGACTTGGGTGTGGAACCGGAGCGGATCATCTTCACGCAGCCGGCCAAATCCATACCGTCCTTGTTGTATGCTCACTCGAAACAGGTGTCCGTCATGACGTTTGATAGTACGATCGAGTTGGAGAAGATTCACCAGCACTTTCCGGAGGCCCACCTGGTGTTGCGAATACGCCACGATGCGCTGAAGGTTCGGTGCATGTTGGGCAAGAAGTTCGGTTGTGATCCTGTCAATGAGGCACCGACATTGCTACGTAAGGCAGCCCAACTGCGGTTGAATGTAGTAGGTATCAGCTTCCACGTAGGGTCGGACTGTGAAGAGCACGAAGTTTACTATGATGCAGTGAAGGTCTCACGAGACTTGTTCGTGTTTGCTAAGAGTATTGGGTATGAGTTAAGCCTTGTAGACATTGGTGGTGGATTCCCGGGCGAAAAAAATAAACCTATCGATAGGTACGCTCGAGTAATTAACCGAGCTATCGATCATTTCTTTCCGGCGGAAGAAAATGTTCGGATAATTGCGGAACCGGGGCGATACTACGTGGCCTCCGCGGTCACGCTGGTATCGTTCGTGCATTCCAAACGTTTCGTGACAGACCGCCTGGAAGATGGAACCGAGCGGACAAGGGTTTTCTACTATCTCAACGACGGTGTATACGGAACGTTCTTTAGTGCGGCGTTCGAGGGTCAAGTGCCTGTTCCGATCATACAGCGCAAGGTCGGAGCCAAAGAGTACAGCTCATCCGTTTGGGGCCCATCATGCAATATTCTTGATCTGATTTTACCGGACATACTCCTCCCGGAGCTAGACATCGGGGACAGTGTTGTGTTCGAGAACGTTGGAGCATACTCGACAGTCCGAGCTTGTCAGTTCAATGGATTCCCTCTACCAAAGATAATTGCTTACCTACGCGAAGGAACTTGGTCAGTAGCAGCTGTACTTACTACTTAAGCTTATGCCATTAATCCGAATTCCATACCTTTACAGGAAAATCTTGGGAGATTTTACAACGGTTCGGTGTTCTACGCTAAAAACCTCAAATGGCGTGCATAAAGGAACGAACGGCAGCTATACGATACCGACAAAAGCAATCGAACATGTTTGATACATTTTTGTACCGGCCAACTCACTGTTTGCAAAAGTGATTTTTAACCTTTATATTATCTCTGCTACCCTGTGCTAAGGCCTATCGCATATAGCTTCACGCGTGTCGTCGATTATAGCAAGGAAATGTATTGGGCTATGCTGTTAAATAAATAGGGGTTCTTCGACTCGTGATCGTATGAATGGTATAAAAAACTAATACACTTGATGCTAAATTAAACAACTTTACAATCGAAACTTACACAGGTACTAGAAGATCACAGGGAAGTTGAATCTATTATGAATTAAAAAATTACATACCGAATGTAGAACTATTCCAACATCTCATGATAAAAATATTTAATCTCTAGAGCACTCACAATGGTTGGAGTTGATCACGGCCAAGTTAAGGTATTGAGCCTGATAACGATGACATGGCATCCTAAGTAACATATATATTTATGCATCCGGACAGACGATTTTCGTTACTTTGGCTTGGTTTCTCGCAGTTCATTCTGGTTCGAGAGCAACTGTTTGGTTGGATCGAATTCTAGGCTCGTGCCTCTATCACGCACGAACTCTGATAAGCACCTGCAATGGAGGTAATCAACGCTTACACAAACAATGTAGATTAATTTCGTAGAACCACGGCGTTCGACCAATTGGTGCAGATTAATGTTTCTAAAATTATAATGATGTCGTCATTTGGACCGCCGATGTGGATGGAGTGGTGGGTATAAGAAGCCCATACAATCGATTTTCATTCATCAGTCCAGTGTCAGTAACTAAATCGCATATTTTTGTTATAACCAGGATTGAGGATTTGAGAGGTGCGAATCGGAGTACAGATTAGGCACTGAAGTCGTATCATTTATAAATATTTTTTTTGATAATTTACATTCACGTGAATTTACTGGTTACTTTAAAAAAGTGAAAGGAATATGAGTTCGCTGAAGTATCCCACCGATCTGAAGCTGATCAAAGATCAGATGTCAATTGGCGACGTTATTCGAGATATCGAGAGCAAGGGTCCGCATGAGGATCCGATTCACGTGTTGGATCTGGATGATGTAGTTCGCAAGCACAAATGCTGGTGTGACGAGATGCCACGAGTTAGACCATACTATGCGGTGAAGTGCAACGACGACCCGCGTATCCTGCAGATCATGGTAACGCTCGGACTCGGGTTTGACTGTGCATCGAAGGGTGAGCTGGAGCGTATGCTCGACTTCGGTGTGGAGCCGGAGCGGATTATCTTTGCTCAGCCGGCCAAATCGGTACCGTCACTGTTGTACGCTCGCTCGAAGCAGGTGTCCGTCATGACATTCGATGGTGAAATTGAGCTGGAGAAGATTCATCAGTACTATCCTGAGGCTCAACTGGTGCTGCGCATTCGTCATGATTCTGTGAAGGTGCGCTTTTCGTTGGGCAAGAAGTTCGGTTGTGATCCTATTAATGAGGCCCCGGCGTTACTGCGCCTTGCGACTAAATTAAGCATGAACGTGGTCGGTATAACGTTTCACGTTGGGTCGGACTGTGAAGAGCACGAAGTGTATTACGATGCGGTAAAAATGTCTCGCGACCTGTTCGACTACGCCAAGAGTATTGGGTACGAGCTGAATCTTCTGGATATCGGCGGTGGATTTCCGGGAGACAAGGCCAAACCAATCCATCGATATGCAAAGGCCATCAACCGAGCTATTGATCACTTTTTCCCAATCAAGGATAACGTTCGGATTATTGCGGAACCGGGCCGTTATTACGTGGCTTCTGCAATCACGCTGGTATCGTTCGTGCACTCTAAGCGTATAGTGAAAGATCGCCAAGATGATGGTACTGAGTTGACCAGGATACACTACTACCTAAACGATGGTATATACGGATCGTTTTATAGTACAGCATACGAGGCTCAAGAGGCAATTCCGATCGTCCACCGCAAGACTGGAGCCAAAGAATACAGCTCATCCGTTTGGGGCCCCACATGTGACGTCGTGGATGTAATTCTACCGGATATCGTGCTGCCGGAGCTGGACATCGGGGACAGTGTAGTGTTCGAGAACTTGGGAGCCTACGGTATCGTTCGAGGGGCCGCGTTCAATGGATTCCTGCTACCAAAGGTTATCGCATACATTCGCGAAGGAACATGGTAAGTACTAACAAAATAATGCTTTGACCAAATAGATTTACCACAATCAAGTCTAATTTCGAACGACCAACAGGAACACGATACACAATTTGAGTGCTTCTTCACCCTTCAATGGAAATAACAAGTCGCTCGCCTCACAAAAAAGCTAAACAACCTCAACGGAAGAACTGGCCTGAGTGGATGTATGAATTATTCGCGAAATAAGATTATTCTTCATTGTCCAAATAAACAGAAACACATGTTTTATTCAACCTATACTATAAACAACTCAATTTAGCTATGACTTTTTCGGACCGCTTGTTGGTGAAAATTTGTTCTTCCTGTTCGAGATTACCCGAGACAAGTGAAAACATATTACCTTTCTTCCTGCAGAATTACAGTGGGTGTGGGAAACCATTTTGCACACAAATATCGCATGTGCGTGCAGGTTTAACGATTCACCCGGTGCATTTTGGTCTGAGAAGTCATAAGGTACGGACTCACAAATCTTAGAAAACTAGCAGAAAATGTTTTCGTAGAACTGCTCAGATGATTTGACGTTGATCCGCGATGAAATGGCAATCGGTGACGTAGTTCGCGATAGCTTCCGCCTGGGTCCACACGAGGCACAGCTTCACGTGCTGTTCCGCGAAACTACGGAATAGTTTAAGACAGTAAACAGGGAATCTGAGTTTGCTGAAGTCCCCAACCGAACTAAACTTGAGCAACGATGTCGCGACCACGTGATTCGACTGGGATCCGCATCACGTGCTGAATCTGGTGGATGTGACACAAAAGCTGCTATGACGGGATGTCACGAGTCAGGCCATATTATGTGGTAAAGTGCAACGATGTCCCACGCACTTTGAAGCTCGGACTCGGGTTTGCCTGTGCATCGAAGGGTGAGCTGGAGCATAAATACATGTTTATTTCAAGCCAAACGGCAAATAACTCGATTTAGTTATGATATTTTTGAACCACTTTGAGACAGTTTTTGAATGAAGAAATGAGAATGACTCTATAGTTACTTTAACTTATCCATAATATAAAATGTGCCTTTTAACAAAATATTGGGTAATCGGTAAATGGGAGAATTTGCAACAACAATTTCTATAGATCACATACACTTGACTGTCTCGTTCGAGTCGATCGGCAATGAGTGTAGCCAAAATTTTAGTGAAGTTCGTTCTCTTTTGAAAAACTGGGTCAGTTGCACCCTGACCGAGCAAATGCGTTTTGCTGCTCCATTTTCATTTGGCAATGACACAGATCAACTGTGTCAACACTCCAAACCTGTACGCCTTGTTTGTTGGGGAAGATTTCTTCTTCCTGCTCGAGTTTATGTGAGACAAGCGAACAGGTATTACCCTTCTTCCAGAGCGATTTCTTCGAAGAGTAAGCTAGAAGATCGGTTGAATACGCATGTTTTAGTGGAATTGGTAATGGTGCGTTACAGTGGGAGTGGGGAGCCATTTGAATCCGAACAAAAGTATCGCGTTGCGGTTCAGGATTGAGGATTCACTCGATGCATTTTGGATCGAGAAGTCGTAAGGTACGGACACGTAAATCTTAGAAAATCAGTAGAAAATGAGTTCGCGGAAGTGCTCAGATGGTTTGACGTTGATCAGCGATGACACGGCAATCGGTGACGTAGTTCGCGATATCATCCTCCAGGGTCCGCATGAGGAACCGCTCCACGTGCTCGACTTGGATGATGTAGTGCAAAAACATTATGGCTGGTGTGAACAGATGCCACGCGTCAGGCCTTTCTATGCGGTGAAGTGCAACGATGACCCACGTATTCTGCAGACTCTGATAACGCTCGGACTCGGGTTTGACTGTGCATCGAAGGGTGAGCTGGAGCGTATGCTCGACTTTGGTGTGAAGCCGGAGCGAATCATCTTTGCTCAGCCAGCCAAATCCATACCGTCACTCTTGTATGCGCGCTCGAAACAGGTGTCCGTCATGACGTTTGATAGCGCGGTCGAGTTAGAGAAGATACATCAGTACTATCCTGAGGCTCAACTGGTGTTGCGAATGCGCCATGACTCGCTGAAGGTAATCCGCGTATTGGGCAAGAAGTTCGGTTGTGATCCTGTTAACGAGGCACCGGCATTGCTACATAAGGCGGCCCAACTGCGGTTGAACGTAGTAGGTATCAGCTTCCACGTTGGATCAGACTGTGAAGAGCATGAAGTTTACTACGATGCTGTAAAGATGGCCCGGAGCCTGTTCGACTACGCCTTAAGTATTGGTTACGACTTAACCATTCTGGACATTGGGGGTGGATTCCCGGGGGATCGTAACAAACCGATCGAACGTTACGCCAAGGCAGTGAACCGAGCTATCGATCATTTTTTCCCTGACGGGGAGAATGTTCGGATAATTGCGGAACCGGGGCGATACTACGTGGCCTCCGCGGTCACGTTGGTATCGTTTGTGGACTCCAAACGTTTCGTGACAGAGCGCCAGGAAGATGGAATCGCACGAACCAGGATTTTCTACTATCTCAACGACGGTATATACGGATCATTCTACTTCACGGCACATGAAGATCAAGAGGCGCTCCCTATTGTACAACGCAAGGCTGGTGCCAAAGAGTACAGCTCATCCGTTTGGGGGCCAACATGTGATGCCGCGGATGTGATTCTACCCGACATAATGTTGCCGGAGCTAGCCATCGGGGACAGTGTTGTGTTCGAGAATGTTGGAGCGTATGGTATCGTTCGAGGGGCCGCGTTCAATGGATTCCTGCTACCAAAGGTTATCGCATACTTACGCGAAGGAACCTGGTCAGTACCAGTAAAATACTACTTTGACTAAATACACTTTGAATCATTAAGTCCAATTTGCACACCTTACAGGAATATGTTGGAAGATTTGACTGCTTGCGCAAGTACCAATGGAGTCCATCGGTCACTCGTGGCGCCTAAAAACCCAACACCCTCAGAGGAAGTATCATCTTGGGTTGACATAAGAAGTATTTGTTAACGAACAGAGTGGTAATGGTTATGGTAATAAAGAACGCATGTTTATTTTAAACCTCGCTATTTCAAACAGACCGTTTCAACTTTGACTTGTTTGGTTCAGTTCGACGTTTACGGTGTTGCAGCCAATCATGGCTCTTGTACTTTCTAGTCGCGCACAAGCGACTGTCTTCGGAATGGGGAATCCATTAAAACGTGACGCAACCGTTACACCAAATGCGCCCATATCAGAAAATATAAGAAAATCGCCAATCTCTAGTGCGGGCAGCTCGAGCCGCTCGCATATGACATCCGCTGAGTCACAGGTGGGCCCCCACAGTGACGTAGGCCAACTAACAACGGATGACCGGTGAGTTTCATTCATAAGACGAATGCTCGGGGGCTTATCGATTGCTTCCCACCACTCAAAAGAGCCGTACCGGCCGTCGTTGAGAAAGTACATTATCTCCTGGATGATGTTAGATAGTCCGCCATGATAGATCACCCGTTTCGATTGAACGTTTGTAACAAGGGTTACCGCGTTCTGCACAAACTCTCGGCCAGTTTCAATGATAATTGAGAGCGATACTGGAATTGTGATCGTCTTTAGGATGCTACAAAGACGACTTTGCGGAATCTTCTCTATTCCCGATAACACCAATTGCTGCAAATCGCCTAATCCCAGCTGATGAGCATATGCTATTGCCTCCTCAGCTTTTTGAAGGCTTTGGCGAAGCCATGCTAACGTTTCTTCAGGTTGTTCCTGTGGGATGGCAATATGCACTCCAACGATGTTGACTTTCGACGACAATGCAAGGTTCAATATCTCCGGCACGTCGAATGTTGGGCAGCAACCAAACTTTTGTTCGGAACTTACACGGATCCTAAGCACAATTTCAGCCGCGGAATACAACCGATGCACATTGGCCACATCTTGCACATTGTCACAAGCGATCCGGAGAATACCGTTCTGTTTGGCGTACAG
Source organism: Anopheles coustani (assembly GCF_943734705.1). Lineage (NCBI taxonomy): Eukaryota > Metazoa > Arthropoda > Insecta > Diptera > Culicidae > Anopheles > Anopheles coustani. The sequence goes on from NC_071288.1 coordinate 92,680,350, forward strand.
AATCGTGTCTTGTGTTTTACTGGGATGAGCAAGCCACATACGATCAACAGTGATGCCCATGTCCAGCAGATCGTTCATTTCTTTTCGCGAAGCACAACTAAAGCCAACATCTAGCTTCGCTAGAACCGCTAGCACGAGTGGATTGTTGTTTACGCAGGGTGTGTAGAACGGGATCAGTCCGGGATGTGTAGCTTTCCAGTGGTACACGTTGACCACGACCTTGTCCAGGTCTAAGATGTTGGTGGAATTTTCGATGGGCCCACTGCCGATGATGTGCTCCAGAAAATCCTCCGCTGATGCTCCGTAGACCTCGTAGGTATGATCCAATCGTGACCGGTTCATTGCTAGACTAAACATGGGGAGCATCTTTCAGACTGATTTTATAGAACATTCATGCGCTGGACGATTGCTGATGTAGAGGTTCTCACACTCAATTCCTCCCACCCCGTATCTATGATGAGATCGGTTGATAAGATATCACAATTAGAATAAACGTTACATGTAAAGTTTTCCAGCTCGGAAGCTCGGAAGCTGAAGTAATTAAGGCGTTACTAGGGAACCTAGTGGGGGTATGACGTTGGATGTATCGCGGTGTATAGTTGTATGGCGTTTGTTTGTTCCTGTGTCTAGCTCTAGGAACGGGAACGATTTTTCAGAGAATGTTAAAATTCTTTCTATGTAGACCATCGCGTACGTAACGTGCCGGGTAAGAAAGAAGTACTGAGAACGTTTCTCATCGTGGGTAAAACTTGCCGGTAGCGGTCAGTTGCAGGGCAGTTTTCGTTGAGTGCTCTGCCACATCGGTACACATGGATGCTGGCTATATTCTGATTGACGAGCAGAGCTCGCTGGAGGAGCTGATCAAGCTGATCTCGAAACGCCGGGCGGACGTTCGGGAACCGCTCAATTTGCTGAACCTGGATGATGTCGTGGCGAAACATCGCAACTGGCAACGTAAGCTGCCGAACGTCGCGCCGTACTATGCGGTCAAATGTAACAGTCATCCGACGGTGCTGAAACTGTTGGCGACACTCGGCTGTGGGTTCGATTGTGCCTCGCGGGTCGAGCTGGAAACGATCATCGACTTGGGTGTGGCACCGGCACGTGTGATCTATGCAAATCCCGCTAAACCGGTGGAGTCGTTGCAGTACGCAAAGAAGGTTGGCGTGCGTCGTATGACGTTCGATAGTTCGGACGAGCTGGAGAAGATCGCTAAACACTTTCCTGAGGCTGAGCTTGTGTTGCGGATTCGGCACGATGCCCGTGAGGCCCAACTATCGCTGGGGCGAAAGTTTGGGTGTGATCCTGAACGGGACGCGGTGGTACTTCTTACACACGCCCGAAAGCTGAACCTCAAAGTGATCGGTGTGAGTTTCCACGTAGGATCAGGCAGTATGGACGCAGAATGTTTTTACGACGGCATACGAAAAGTGTTGGATATTTTCGACAAAGGTGAGCTGCTGGGTATGCATATGTTTTTGCTGGATATTGGCGGAGGATTTCCCGGTGCAAACAGCCGTCGCTTCGACGATCACGCTTTTTACATCAATAAAGCCATCAGGGAGCATGTCATGCAGTTCAACCGACGAATTGAAGTGATAGCTGAACCGGGCAGATATTACGTCGAATCAGCCGTTACAGCGTTCGTGAATGTGGTTTCGAAATCGTACGAAAGGGACACTTCCGGCCGAATTGCTCGCGTGAGGTATTACATGGACGATGGGCTGTACGACTCGTTTGATTGGTGTGACGCGACGCAGTCGAATGTACCGGTGGTTCAGGAAGATAAACGTACCCGGGAGTGCTTGCGATCGGTGATCTATGGGCAAACAGCGTGCGAGCGAGATGTTATTTCTGAGGAAATTTTTCTACCGGAACATAGCGTTGGGGAATGCATGGTTTTTCCCAACAAGGGCGCCTATGGAAAAATACTCGGCATAGGGCATAATGGTTTTGTACCGGCGAGGGTGAAGGTGTGTCTATCGAGAGCAACGCTTAATTATCTGTGCGCGTCAGCGGTTAAAGCCGAGCGTGGATAATAATGCACCGACATGTGCGGAAAACAATGAAGCATGTGCCGGTATTCGTTTACAATGTACTGAGAGGTGCTAGAGGAAGGCGTGATTGAATAATTATTTAAATAAAATGTGTTTGAAACAGCTGATAATTTGCATTTGTTTGTGTTTTTGTCGAAAACAAGTGTTCAATCATTTGGCTCGATGACACGATGCTTCATTTTTCACAATATATAGAGTGATGCAATACACACAACATGATCGTCATGTGTTAGCTGTGAAAGGTAAAAAACATGATGCCAACACGAATAATCGGCAACACGCAAATAACCACTGCGCTGTCACGTGTATATGCCAAACGTATGAATATATAGATGTGAATTTACAAAACAGCCCAGCAATTAAAAGAAACCATTCATGAATCAGAGCAAAAATTTATGAATGGGATAAACACGCTGACAAAGTAATTCCCACGTTTTCATACGTCTCTACGAATTTATGCACACATCGCAGTGCAACACCATAGAGATATGAAATCTGTGGGATTGATCGGTATTTTGACCCTCAGCAACCGAAAAATCTGTTGCAATTAACTCTCCTGTTTTATCTCCTTGTATGGGGGTATGCCCTTCAGGCGCTTAATGTGAACCAGTAGAAAGAGGAGAATCTAGCCCGGGCCTCATTTACTCTTTTACTAAATTGACATTTTGATTTAAAATTTTTTGAATCTTTTAAGAGGTTTACCGAATTCCTGTGAACGAATGAGCTCACCACAAATCTACACACTTTTCGGATATTTTGATTAAATACTATTGAGCATGTTGTTTATTGAAGGTGGTACATAAATGCGAGTTTATTGCCCAACATGTTTCTTGTCCTTACATTAACATTGCTTTTGCACAAGTTTGGCAATGATTAGGTTTTTTTAAACACGGTTGCATTACTTTATTTTGATCAAATTTACCTGACTTCCTATTTAAAAAGTAACAAATCGATCAAATTGAAAACATCTGACTTTGTGGCCGCATATATTTATCTCGACTGATCAACCGAACCGAAGAAAATTCACATCGTTTGGGTTAGTTGTTAATTCTCCATCAATTCATCCTTTCAAAATTTGATTTAATTTCGTCATAAATTTCATGTTTTGCGCCCAAAGTGGAATATTGTTTCCAATCTGTCAAAAATCTATCAATATCCGTTCGCGTTAGTTTTGATTCATTCAAACGATTTGAAAACATCGAAGCCCATTCTTTAGCCGAATCAGAATTATTTGCAGGCAACTCATTTCGTATGATATACTCTGCAACTGGAACATTTTTCAACAACGCATAATGAAACACATTATGATTTTCGGAATCCATTTGACCAAAGCAGTCGAAAGCGTCTTTCTGCATCAAATAAGTGAATATATCCAGTTTGTTTGCAGCATTTTTACTGTTGCACACGCAGTAGAAGAAAGCGTTCCAGTTGTTTTCTTTTTCATTGGTTTCGTTAGCATCAAAACCATGATGTTCAATGAGACATTTCGTCAAAGTTAACCAACCCTCCTCGCAAGCGATATGCAGAATATTTCTGTCCGTTTTGACGGCTCTGTAGTCCAGTACTCCAGTTGTTTTCAAGTAATCGCAAATTATCTTTACCGACCTCTCATCAACCAAATGATTTTTCTCAAATTGAAGAATTTTGCTGTAGCTATTCCAGCATGAATTTTTTAACTTGTCCATCAACATAGGGATTCGCTCTTCGATAGGAAGATGTTCCAGCAATTTCCACTGTCGTTTGAAAATATCCTTACCGATTTCTTCATTATTACCCCTCGCATACCAAAAGACGCTCTTTTTCCTCGAATCCAGTTGACCGAAGCAGTCGAAAGGATCTTTCTCCATCAAATAAGTGAATATTTCCAGTTTATTTCTAGCATTTTCGCTGTAGCACACGCAGTAGAAGAAAGCGTTCCAGTTATAGTATTTTTCATTGATTTCCTTCGCATCAAAACCATAATGTTCAATGAGACATTTCGTCAAACTGAATAAACCTTCCATGCAAGCGATATGCAGAAGACTCCAGCCGTTTTGTTCGTCTCTGTAGTGCAGTTCTCCAGTTGTTTGCAAGTAATCGCAAAGGATTTTTACCGACTTTTCATCAACCAAATGATTTTGCACAAATTTAAGAATCTTGTCGAAGCTGTTAAGGTTCGAATTTTTTAATTTGTCCATCAACACAGGGATTCGCTCTTTGATAGGAAGATGTTCCTGCAATGTCCACTCTCGTTTGAAAATATCCTTACCAATTTCTTTATTATTATCTGTCGTATACCAAAAGACGCTCTTTCCCTTCGAATCTAGTTGACCGAAACAGTCGAAAGGGTATTTCTCCATCAAATAGGTGAATATTTCCCGTTTATTTGAAACATTTTTCCTGTTGCACACGCAATAGAAGAAAGCATTCCAGTTGTGGTCTTTTTCATTGATTTCCTTTGCATCAAAACCATAATGTTCAATGAGACATTTCGTCAAAGTCAATAAACCTTCCATGCAAGCGCTATGCAGATAACTCCAGCCGTTTTGTTCGTCTCTGTAGTGCAGTTCTCCAGTTGTTTGCAAGTAATCGCAAATGATTTTTACCGACTTTTCATCAACCAAATGATTTTGCACAAATTTAAGAATCTTGTCGAAGCTGTTAAGGTTCGAATTTTTTAATTTGTCCATCAACACAGGGATACGCTCTTCGATAGGAAGATGTTCATGCATTTTACACTCTCGTTTGAAAATATCCTTACCAATATCTTTATCCGTCGCATACCACCGCACACCTTTAACCGTCGCATACCAAAAGACGCTCCTTCCCCACGAATCCAGTTGATCGAAACAGTCGAAAGGGTCTTTTTCCATCATATAAGTGAATATACCCAGTTTGTTTGCAGCATTTTTACTATTACACAGCACGCAGTAGAAGAATGCGTTCCAGTTGTTGTCTTTTTCATTGATTTCCTTTGCATCAAAGCCATAATGCTCAATGAGACATTTCGCCAACGTCAACCAACCCTCCCTGCAAGCGTTATGTAAAAGATTCCTACCATTTTCATCGTGGTACCGAAGTGCCTCGATTGATTCCAGAGTGTCACAAATCAATTTACATTTCGTTTCATTATGTAAATGTGTGTATGGAAGATGTTCTAATATTTCCTTTGCATTCAATCGTTTAGCTTTGAGAAATTTTATCAAATCCACGGGCTGATCTGAGTTCAAATTCTCCAACTGCTTCTCAAATCTTTTTCGAATGATGTAATCAGAAATCCCACTGTTGTTCTTAGCTGCATAATAAAAAACACTCTTTCCTTTCGCATCCAGTTGATTAAAACAATCCACAGGATCTTTCTCCAGCATATGAACGAAGATATTTTGGTTGTTATCATCATCATCATCCCGTACATTGTTATCACCCCTTTCGCAACTTGTTGCGCAGTAAAAGAAAGCGTTCCAATTGTTTTCCCTTGTATTTATTTCCTTCGGTCGGAAACTGTAATGTTTCATGAGACATTTAACCAAATTTGAATCGCCGTAATCTACCGCTAATTGTAACAAATTTCTACCTTTTTCATCAGTGCCAGTACGATCTATGCTGTTATCGAGAAGAAAATGATAGGAGCTTTGGCAATACCACTTAATGTTACAGTTCAGGCAAATTTGCCTTATAAAACGATTGTCTAGATTTGTTTTTGTTTTGTGCAATAAATATTCGACTGCGGAAGCATTATCAAGGTGCAATGCTCGTGCGATCAAAAACTCCATACCGCTATCAATACCAGTATCGTCTTTTATTTCAAACTTTGAAGGAAAAAATTTCATGAGATTGTGACGTGAGGAAAATCCTCTATTATTCCATTTTTTAGATTGACGTGGAGTGTCTTCGCCACAAATGATGTTATGCCTAGTGCAATATTCGTGGAAAAGAGATTTGAACTTCTGTTCATCATTTTGCAAATATACAAGCAATTCCCACAACTCCCGTTCAAAATTGTCTTCTATCACTTCCAAATACTTTCGATGATTTATGATCAAATACTGAAGAACATTAATCGAACGATGTTCTAATGCCAACATGAAATGGTATTCATTAGGCCGTTTGAGTTTCAAATCACTTGAATTTTCAATGATAATTTTGAACATTACAGAATCAATCATGATGCAAAACTCTAAAATTGATACAGCACTTCCGAAGTCTTTTATCATTTTTCTTATGCATTGGTTTTGTTTTTTAAGGTAATTCAAACCAATTTTCAACGCCCAAAAGCTACGTATCCTATCCAGCGGCATCATGAAACTAAGTATTTTGTCTGATCCTAAATTCTTTACTAATTTCGTGAAAAACGTTTCAAAGTTCGGTGTGTAGTTTCTTTCGGTGAAGAATTCAATGCTCAACACTTCTTCAAACACCTTCAAATGGTCTTCTGTAGAATATCTAGAAAACATTTCAGGAGTATCGATGGAAGCTCCCTTGTTTAATAATGTAAGTATCCATTGCCAATCTGGATCGCCGTTGTCAGTGCAATATGCATAATCCAATGGAAACCATTTGAAATATGTGTCTTTTATTTTCGCACTAGTTTCATCAACCCAATGCAATAAAATATCACCAATTTTACTACGGTCTACAGATGTAGGAAGTAAAAATGACAATTGCAACGGAGTTCTTCCCCAATCGTCCCTTACGGTAATGAAGTTTGGGTTTTCAGTTAGAATTCTCTTTATTTTAGCCTTTGAACCATCAAGAATTGACATATGAAGAGAGCTTCTCCTACAAATCATTCTGTTTAAAAACTGTCTTATTTCTTCTCTGTCCCTGGTCTCATAAATTTTACTTTTCAGGAAGTCTTTAACACCGGTAACATTTTGATTCGAATAAAACCAAAGCGCAGAAAAATACTCTGCAAATAACCTGTGATTAAAGATTGGTGTGTTTTTTGCCACTCCTTCGATAAGACCAAATTTTTCTGAACCATCGTTAACATTTTCCATGTAACGGAGCGCAGTGTTTTGCGTGTCATTTGTCAATAACTTCTTTATATCATTTTGGTACATAGTTGTGTACAAAGCCAAGAGTGAGTGGGTTTCTTTGACCTTTTTAAGATATTGTTCTGCATCATTCATTGCCTTGACCGTTTTTGAAATAGCAATAGTGGAACCGGTTTTCTCAATGTTTACGATCTTAAGTTTCTTTTCAATAAAACATTCCACCATGCTGAGAGGTTCAAAAATGTTCTCACAATCTATTATTATTTGTTTAGAAATTGATTCATCTTCTACACTTATATACTTTCTCACCATAGGCTTCAACAGCTCTATTCCCATCGATAAAAATAGTGGTAATTTCATAAGGTTTCCCAAGAGCCCTGATAAAATTGCAAAAACAACACGACATGTCCCTGCTTGTTTTGTATGGTCTGATGATTTGTATTCGTCAAGGTGCTTTAAAACATATCGACCAATAAAAGAAAGTTGATCTTCTTGGTCGAATTCCTCTAAACGGTAGCATTCGCAACTCTTCAATGTGGTTTCTACTTCGTTTCTCAAACCATACGGACGACTAGAAAGGTACACCTTGCGAATTCCATCAAAGGTTTCAAGCGTGGATAATAATTTAAGTACCGCCGTCTTGTAATGTGGTGCGATTTCGTCAAACCCATCCATCAAAATAATGATTTGTTTGCTGTTGAATTTATGTACAAATATTCGGAGGAGTATTAATTTCTCAGAAGATACGGTTTCCATTTTGTTTTTATCCAGCTTCAAATAACCATTCGCAAAATCAAGCGTTTCCGCAATTTGTTGAGCCTTATTCACTTTGTCATTTGAATCCATTAGAAACATGTTATCGACGAGACAAGCTAAGTAGACAAGCTGAAAAAGAAATCTGATCGTGATCAGTTCACCCATATTTCCACATTCTTCCCTTGTTTGCAATTGATCGAATACCATGCAATATTCGTTTAGATTGAACTTAATAATCCACTGAAAAGGACGCTCATCCTGCAGATACGTAGCTAACCAAGTCAGGTAGAATGATTTCCCCGATCCGGCTTCGTTGAAAATTACATGCACTTTACGACCGTCAACACCGGGTGGTGGATGTGTGTATTCACTGTTTCTATGCAATCGCATCCTGTTATACTTTTCGTTGTTATAATCCAAAAATGTTTTGTAAGTGATTTTATTCAAAGCTTCACTGTTAGGAAACAGTTTGGTAAGAGTTGTACCTTGTTTTCTAGCAGACCAAAAGCCCCAACTCTCAGTTTTCCGGAATTCGTTTTTATTACATCGCTTCCATTTTCTGTGAATGAATAATTCTTTAATTTTCTCATAGTTTTCCTTCAACTTATTACATTTTATATCCATCCCACTGTGAAGTTGTCGGACATCTAAAACAAAATTAAGTTTATCTTCATCATGGAAAAGCTCACTGGTTGATGTTTCGGTTCCAAATAAATTTATGATCTTGTTTTGATTGATTATTTGTTCTCTGCATCTGTCCGTTAGATCTCGGACAAAAAGATCACTTTCAATCTCTGTAGCATTATAAGTTTGGTCGATAAATAAAACCTTTTTGATAGTTTTTGTTGGCATGCCTTCAACCCGCCCTTCTATATATCCTTTCATATTGGACAAACTTTTGCATTCAATCACCAAAATAAGTGGAAAAGTAATATTAAGGAAGACTTTCATTATGTCTCGTTTTGATTTTTCAAACTGTATGTCTTCAAAAAATAAATAGGTCAGATTAGACTTGCATAATTCTAAAGTATCATATACTAGCCACGAAGGCTCGGTGCTTTTCAAAGTATCCACTTCATGCCCATCATTGCCAGGCTCAGAGAGCCACTGATCGAGTGTTTTGTACAATCTTCTTTCCTTTAATATTTTCGTCTTGCATTCAAGCTTATCTTTTTGTATATTTCGACAATAATCCTGTGACATGCCTTCATAGTGAAAAAACTTTACCGATGTCTCAAAATATTCAAAAAACACATTAATATCTTGTCCATTCAAAGCCTTGCTCCCTTTATCTTTCATCCATTCCAATATCCAGTTCGAGAGCTGGTCACTCGCAAACTTAGTTGCAATAGTTTTTTGTGTATCCCGTGGTAAATAACCGGATTGCTCTAGCTCATTCACAATTAGTCCAGATAATTTCGATTCGTTTAATGTATTTGCAGCAATTATGAATGAATTGAAAAAGGTCTCTATTTGCAATTGTTCTATCTTTTTTGGTAGAATTGTTCCGTCGGTTTCTGATTGCTTATTTACCTTTATGCCTTTGTTTTCTACGTCTGACCAAATATCTTGATTGTTTGTTTCTTGTTTGGTTGACTTTTCAGTTTTTTGGTTGATGAGTTTTCGATACTTTGTTTCGAATTCGATTTTGAATTCGTAATTGTCACGATCATTGAAAAAGTCTTTATTGATCTTGTAAAATTCTTGTTTTCGTTTTGGTAAAAAATCGTTTGTTGCAATTTTATTTTGTATGAAACCGCGATTTCTTTTAAACAGAGGATTACGAAAATCAACAGTATCTCGTTTGAAAATACATTCTGCTAACTGCTTAGGCAACTGTTTGAAATCTGAATTGCCCGCCAAAAACTCAGGTAGGTTCATATCGTTTTTTTTCTTTATTTTATTGAGGTCAAATGTATAGGTTGAACTCTTTAATAAGTTAAAAAAAGAGCTCGCTAGACTAAACTCAAAGGAGTGTTTTACCATTAAATCTTTTACTTCTTGTTCCAGACCAATGTTAGTACAAAGAACAAGCATAGGTGTTTGCGAATTTGTTTTCAGGGTTCCGTCCGTTTTTTGTTGTAAGTAAGAATTGAAGTACTTACTAATTGAATATGGGTTATCTTTTGAAGTCGATATAAGGTCGTTCCATGTGATGGATTTGGTATCATCTTCCTTGTGCTTAGCTTGGATGCATAGAAGGAACCATTGACCGCCATTTGTAAAACGGAAAACGATGTCATCAAACTTTCCGCATTCTGGATCCTCAGTGCTAATGGAGCATTTAAATTCCTTGTTTACTTTAATCTCCTTAGCAGCTTGGAGCAGTATCAGTATCAGTAGCTTTAGCTGGTATGTAACGCCGTGAAGTGTGTGTTTCAAACCATGACCTTTATCAGTTGTTTCTGTATCCGATATTTTTTCCCGTTTTGCTGGAGGAGCATCAGCATCACTAATCGAGAGTTTTTTTTTCGGTACTATTTCCGCAGCGTTTTTCTTGTTCAACATAGCAGCATCATCAGGAGATATGTTGAACTCTTTTGCCCATTGCTTTGAGATGCCTTCGGAACGTGGAATACTTTGGCTAAATTCCGCCATATTTGCCTGCTGGGGTTCATCATTGTAGAAGAGACTGGACTTTGGTGTCTTTTCCGGAACTCCATCATCCAAACTTTTCAATTTTGGTGTTTTGGACGATGATGGTTCTTGATCATCATGGTAGCGTTTTTTATTTTCCATTTTACTTAACGTTTAGCATAGAAAATAAAAACGCGACAGTGATTTCTAAAATGAAAAAAAAAAACTTAATGTTGATCAGACGTGCATGCATTGTGCAGTACATTAAAATTAAATTCACTCGGTTTCGTGCAATGGCTCACTACTGTAAAAGGTAAAATTGACGGTTTAAATATATTCATTTGAGCTGATTATCTTCCTACGGGAACTACCGAAACTGCCCGTGGGCTTTACAATTTATGAATAAAAGTAGTAGTATCAAATCAGTTCTCTTGATGTGTTCTTAAGTTGATGTTTGGGAAACAAAATTAATTTTAATCGTTTTTTACTCAATTAGATTAGTTTGTTTTGTAAGGCTGCCTCTAGACATAGCGAGAAAACTGCTCCGGGCAGCGCGAATTCCACAGCCCGACGCGAAACTCCATATAAAAAAAACCGGCGCTGCTAGGGGCAGTTTTCGCGTTATGTCTAGGGGCGGCCTTAGGGAATCCAACCTATCAATCTATGTAAGGTCAAAATTATGTATGTAGCAAAGATTTCTAAATGTCAACAATGCCAGCGTTCGTGAAACTATTTGAATTTTTATGTCTTTTTTCGTTTTTTAATTTGCACATATCCAATCTTATGCGGCAGGCTATGGATGAATATTAAGAAACTCGGATGTGAAACTAAGAAAAATGCTGTGAAGATAATATTTAAACATGTTTTCCAGTGTGAAATATGATATGCTTTTATTGCATCCATCAAACACTCTACTAGCAAAAAAACAGGCAAAACACGTTCGCTGTAAAGAGACACGTTGCGTGGTTAAAAACAAGATTGCGCCGTCAGGAAAATTCTTGTGAAATCTAGTTAGATCAAATCGAATCAATGATCCATTGAGCTTAATTTGTCTTAGCTTAAGTCTATAAGGAACATTTAAAATAACATACACCTTAATGCAACAAACAACGTAATGATCAAACAGTTAAAACATTCATGTTTATGTTTTTCAGTAAAAAGTCAAGCTACTTTTATAGAAAAAAACATGTATGAACCTGTTAATTCATGTCCAATCAACAATTCATGTTTTTAAAATAGTTCTTCTTACAAATAGCCTTTCTCGTAGCAAACTTATACAATTACCAATTTTTTTCACTTTACTCACATGATCTTTATGATAGCAAGTTGTGGGGAAGTGGGTTATGCCACAATCGTCTACTTTAGAAATATCTGGCTCAACGTTGCTGCTTACGTCACTGGATCGTTGATTTATCGCTATCGTCAGATTAGGAAATATAGCCAACAGTACGTTACAAATCACATAAGCTAAGAAGCACCGTTCTGGTCAGAGATTGCGCTGTGTTTTGATAGGCTTACCTGAGAATGACCCCTAGCATTTGGCTCACTGATACAACCGATCACTTCTCATCTCTTCCTTGCCGTATCCACAAAAAAAACACAGTCTGATTATTCATAGGGCACTTTGAGTAGCTGTAATACTTTGTTATCAATATTTCAAAGGTAACAGTTTCCGGTTGATTTCGATTGCTTCATGCGTACAAGGTCGTATGATTTTTATTGATATCACTAGAGAACTGGTTTTTCAAAGTCACGAACGCCATTGAGTGTGGTCGAACATGAGTTTCGGTATACTTTTCGTTTATTCTCCTTGCGTCACAATCGCAGAAAAAACACTTCGAGAACGGTAAAAAATCACTCTAAAACACCTTTCGCCGCAAATAAGGCAACAACCAAATAAATCCACCAAACACAACACGAACGAAAATTGTACAATTGCGAATTTAGCTTCTAGAGGACGTTTGGCTCCACTTACGCTTGTAAGTTTAGTTACGCTTAGATTTTACTTTAGTCTTTTCGATGCGGATTCGTATATCTCTCAAATTTTCAGATATTTCACTTTTAGGTTCACTGAACAACTAATCGCCGTGAACAATCGAATGGAAAAGAATCCCAGTTGGCGCACTTCTTCTGGATGGGGATGGTTAGAACCAAGCCACACTTCGGGTCGTAAGGTTCCGTGATGAAAACACTGGCCACCCAAAATGTTGCCACTCGGTGTACGCGTTTCTCTTGCAAAAACAATGTGATCTGGTGACTCTTTTGAAGATGCTAAAATGAGGCGTGATCGGTTGCTTCGAGGTCTACACGTCGACTGCCCCATATGCCTTGCTACAGATCCGCTCAAGGCACGCAACGTAGCTGTACGTCCGGCTCAGGCTTAAGCCGCAATGTTATCTTGTTATCACTATATACTGGCACATAGGATGTGGCTTCACACACTCCACTGAGTTCAGTCGAACACGAAATTCTTTCTGTGTTCAACACTTTGAAAATACACTTTGGAAACCCTTTCAAAAACCTTTCGCAGGAAATGTTAATGCACGAGTGGAAACTGCACACAAACTCACTAACCAAGAGCTCCTCAGTATAACCACCTCGTGATGTTCCTTCGCAAGGGAGTTGATGAGCCAGGACAGTGTTCGAGCGAGTCAGGGCAGCCGCTCCGATGCGTTGCGAAGTGCAGCTCAGGATCGACACTGGTTAAGGGGATCGTCACTGTGATCGCAACGCTATGCCAAGGGAGACCTAGACGGAGGCCTGCTGACCTTCGGCTACAGCAGCTGCAGAGTGACGCTGCCTCCAGTCCAACGGATGGAAAAGATACGATGCCTCCGCTGCATGGTTCCTGGCCATAAGGCGCGCTCGTGCCCCGGCCCGGACAGGTCCACGCTGTGCAGGAAATATGGGGGAGAGGGTCATAAGGCCGCCCTCGGTAAAGAACAATAAAGGCACAGTGCCGGATCCGCCGTCCAAATTCGCAGTACCTCAGCAGAATTTGAGACGGAGTCCTGTCCAATTATTCTCGAGTGCCTACCGACAACAGCAACTGGCTGTTTGATCCTGTCAGGAGAACGTCGGCCATCGCACTGGGTATATTCCTCATCCAGCGAGCCATCACCGTCACGGAAGGAATGGTGGCGGCAGAGATGAACGGCATTGCGTTCATCAGTTGCTATGCGCCGCCATCTTGGGATCTCCCCCGGTTCAAGGTGTTAATGAAGGCGGTCATCGCAGCAGCACACGGGGGTTCAAGGGTACTTTTGGCAGATGATTTCAACTTCGCGGCGGTCGAGTGGGGGCGAAGAAACACCAACATCAGGGGCCACGAGTTCTTGGCCATCGCAGACATGCTGGGGCTCCGGGTCTTGAACACTCACATTCACCGGAAGTGGGTCCGCGCCACTCTCCATCAACGACATCACGATGGCAAGCCCAAGTATTGCGTCGGCCGACGACTGGGAGGTTCTTCCCGATTACACGTCGAGCGATCACCAGCCCATCGTTTATACAGTCCGCGCACGCATCCCATCGCGACAAACGGCAACCAGCATTAGGTCGACGGTGAGACATGGCGATGTTTTCGGCCGAACTGTACACAGAAACCCTGTGAGTACATCGGTTCAACGAGGTGGCGCTGGATCCGGGGACATTTATCGCGAAGAAGCCGAGGTTGACCGGCGCTAGAAACCGGACACACGTGTACTGGTGGATGGAAGAGATCGCGGGACTGCGTAAGGCGTGCAAGCGCGCCCAAGCGAGACAACGTGCCCGAGAACAAACACTGCCGGCACCTTTCGCGGCCTCCGGAAGAGCCTGCGTAAGACAATCAATATCAGTAAGCGGCGTTGCAACGAGGAACTTGCGGACACGTGCGAGGACAACCTACAGGGGGATGCCTACAGGATCGTTAAGTCGTGAGTGAAGGGTGCTCGGACGCCCCAGGGGAGGAATAGTGGACGAACTTTTCTCAAGCCACCCTCCCATGGAGTGGCCGAAGTTAACGGAGTCTAGAGAGGAGCCCAACATCTGCTGCAAAAGAAGTGTAAAAAGAATTCGGAAAGAAGAGAGGGCTGTTCTGAAGAAAATTCTTTTACACCTGAATAACTCCAAAATCTCTCGTTGGGTGATCTTATCCAAATGTGTGAATTGCACTGAGTTTTTAACGGCGATTCTTGCTCATGGATCGCTGCTAGGGAAAAATTTGGTTGAATATGATTTTTTTAAAGAAAAACGACAGAAAATTTGAATTTCTGTCAGCTTGCCATAAAGCTATGACGTTTCATACAACCCTGCACCTACTGTCAATTTACGTAAACAATACAACAGCTGACTTCGACGTTTCTACCAGAAAAACATCAAATGTAGTGAAAAGTTTACACAAAAGCAAAACATGAATTTTATTAGTCGAATTATAGTACGGCCTCAGTTCGTTCAGTTGGTTAACAACCGTTCGTTAGTTTGTCGCCACAATCCGCTAGTTGCTGTTCAAAATGCGGCTCTATTTTCATCGAAAACAGTCAAGTCTGATGAGGCAGGCAAAGGTGATGCGAGCAATACCACGCGCAAGCCAAAAACGTCACCGAAAGTTACGCTAATTTCATCGGACGAATCCATATCGATCGTGAATCTGGACGAAGCAGTAAAAATATCGAATAGGCGTAATTTGAAATTGGTAAAAATCTCCGATCTGGACACAAAAACACAGCGGCCTGTGTACAGGTAATATATCACATGGTAAACATTACATGATAGTTAAGGTTATTTGTTTGATTGATTAAATATTGTGTGTACTATTTGCAGAATGATGTCTGGTGCAGAATATCTTACCGAAGACCTCAAACGCCGTGAAGAGAAGAAAAAGAACAAACAGGACGCGGCCGTCAAGGGCGACAAGCTGCTGACCATAAGCTCGCGTATAGCCGAGCACGATCTGACGTCGAAAATACAGAACGTTCTGAAGTGGTTGAACAAATCGTTCGAGGTTCGCGTGGTGATTACGGGTGACGGTGCTGGTAACAAGGCCAAACAGGAGGACATTGTGCAGCGGTTCGAGGCGAGCGTCAAGGATTCCGGCAAAATTGTGCAGAAGCGTCTGCGAGACAACGATCTACGGTTCAACATTCTTCCATCTGGAGGGGGTGGTGGTGTGTTAAGCGGAAAGAAGGGACTGCTGGATGTGAATGATGCAAAAGCAGCCAACGATTCCCAAGCAGTACGTGGTTTCCATACCGAGTGTCGTTCGATGGCGTGACAATCACAGTGCGGGGAAAGGAAGCAACAATTGGCCTCCGAAAAGAAGGACACTTGTATCACGAGATGCAAGATAACCGGGTGCGTCGCTTTGTTTCTGTTCGCCAAATATGCTTTCTGGACCTACTTGCTCAGGGATCAAAGATGATCATTTTTATATATTTTTTTATTTCTTAATGAGTAGATTGTATAATTCTTCGAGTGTAAAATAAATCAAGTTTTGTGACGATTGACACCAATAAGCTTAATCATGTAGATTCACAGGCACTGTTTTCAAACCTTATAATCCGAGCTAATCCGATGGGAAGCTGCATTATACGATAGTGTGGCTTATGCACTAAGCAATGGAAGTATTTCCTAAATCCGAGTTCATTCACCCACGATTCCAAGCCAATTGACACCCCACTAAATTAAAGGCGACAGCTTAGCAAACAACTGTTAGGCGGAAAAAAGGTGCGCCTGAGTGCGCATTATCATTCAGCACGTCCGTCGTTCGCGATTCGGTGAGTAATTAAATTATATATTTTCAACCAAATCCACCCGCACCAATCTCTCTCCCATTGATGTGCACACCTCCCGTTGGGATGGGAAAAAATGGTAATACATATCAAAGTCATAAATTCATCCCAATGCGACACTTCCGGCAGCTCCAACAGCGTGCCATTGTGGGTTTCTCCAGCGGTGCGTGTGGAGATTTTTGCGGCTGAATTATTTATTGCCGTTCGGGAGCGCATTGTATATGACAACTAATGACGGTTGATGCGGTTCCGGTTGGTCATCGGTGAATGCATTGAATGTGGTGTCGCCCAGGAGGATTATTGCCGGGTCTAGTGCTGACCGGTAGAAGGTAGAACTAAATAAAATAGTTCTAAACATATCTTACCAACTCCTCTGATAATGTGGGTCAACAAGAGACTGACTGAGATATAACATGTGAAAATGCACCATCAAATCGGAAGCACAATCATCCTTTCCAGGCCGTACGGTAGCAGCACTTTCCGAGTTGGTACTATCGGAGGCTATTTTATTGGCAAAAGAGAGTCATGTTTTAAACTACTCCATACAATCATGTTTGATCCTTACCTTGCCGTACCTGTACCGCATCAGCAAGAGAACTGGTTGCCTGTGGTTTTTCGGGGGGCGTACAGGGGAGAAATAAAAAATGCAATAGAATTGCCTTTGCCCAGATGAAAGTCGGGCCAACCGAAAGCCGTTACCTTGCGGCATCGGTCGTGTTTTGTGGCCACTCACTGTGGATGCACAGCTATTCTCTATGCATTGGAAAATCTATGTTTTATGAGTCAATTAAACATCCGAAAAGCTTGACGGGAACCGGTGTAAGGGAGGGGAGTGCTCGAAGAATTTCTATTGACTGTGTTGTTGAAAATTCCAACCAAAGCACCTGCTTCCAAAGAGCATTATGCCGATCGACCGTAGAAGGCTTTTCAGCATGCCATGATAAATATTATTCTCACTGACTTCCACCGGAACACAAAGAGACTGTGATAAACGTTTTTCTCGAATTAAATTATCATCAACCCGAGGAGAGAACTTCAGGCCACGGGTATCAAAAAGACACAGTCAGCACTTTACTTTGCCGTTGAATTGAAGTGTGCACTTCCGATCGATTGTTTCCGTTTGACTGCGTTTTGCTGTGGTGCTCTCCGTCCTCCATTTCCGGCCGTCCGTTACTACAGGTATATCTTCGGTCCCTTATCGGACCCATTCCGCGCCATCCATCTTGTGCCGCTAACAGCCGCCTTTCATCGGGTGGCATCTTATTGACAGCATTGGAAAATTGTGCGCACTGTACGGGAACGATTCGAGAGATGCCGGGGTTTTTGCGGTCACATAGAAGTAAAGCTGCTCGCGAGGAACGATTTAACAATGCCGAACACGTTTCGGGAAACATTAGATTAGACGTCCAGCCGATGCCAGTCTAGAGGTGCCGAGTAAGCGGTTTAATAGCGAGCAAGGACGAACCACTCCCGGTTGGAATGATTAATTTTCCTTTCTTTACTGGTGGCTTACGCTTCGATTGAACATGTACTGTTTCATTGAGCCGAAAAGCAGTTTTCGCAATGGTAGTAGAATACTAAAGGTAACCCTCTGAGGCGGAGTTTAAATTTCATAATCCTCATCGAGTGGAAACATGACTGAATAAGTAAGATATAGCATGAAACGTGTTTGATGAAATACAAATTAACGTTGAGCGTGGAACAAAAAGTGAAACATGTGGTTTTCCTCAAAACAAAGCGCTTCTACCACAGCTTGATTTTGAAGCATGGTGCCAAAAATGTTAACTAACCGTTGAATATTTTATTAAAATATTTTCCAAACGACACAAGATGGCGCAGGGCACAGGGGATAGACAATCATTTATTAGGCCGAGTCGTTTTTCCTTGCGTTGGGGAATTGCAAAAGAAAGAAATTATGCTCTCCATATCCTTCGGTGTGCTTCCCCCGTGACTGCTGACGAAGTTAAAATATTCAATTGCGCACACCACAAACGAGCAAGATGCAGAAGAAAGGAAACTCTAAGAAATTTTTGAAATGATATTCCTAAACCGTCTACCCTTGTGGCCAGAGACGTGAGGTTCATTTGCTGGGGGGAGGAGAGAAGAAAAATGTATGGAAAAGGATGTCGTTTAGGCGAATGAAATTTAAGGCCTGGTGAAGAG
Organism: Anopheles coustani; assembly: GCF_943734705.1. Lineage (NCBI taxonomy): Eukaryota > Metazoa > Arthropoda > Insecta > Diptera > Culicidae > Anopheles > Anopheles coustani. The sequence goes on from NC_071288.1 coordinate 92,698,650, forward strand.
TCCGGCACTTCTTTATGTCAAGAATTGCTGAGGCATCGTAGGCAGGCATCTAAAATTATTTCTCTTCCAGCGTTACGCTCTGATTCGTCGGACCAGATTTGTGCTACAATAGCCATACAGAAGAGTGTAGCGCTACATTTGCCTCCCCGAATCTAAATGGCTTCGTTTGGCTCGATGGCGGGAAACAGGAAATGCTAATGTGGAAATCGTCTTGGCGGAAAGCGCCACTTCCAGATTGCTCCGAAGCGAGGAACGTTCCTGATTTCATTTGTTGCTTTTCGGCAAAAGAATATTCCTCATCATTCCTATCCATCTGTGGTTGTGTTTTTCGTTTTAGCTTTTTGTTTCCTTTCCAACCGGAGACTTCTAACGGTACGTTGCGTCAATTATGAGCAGGCTAAAGCACTTGATGTATCCGGTAGATTTATTTTCACTCTGCCGGAATGGATGGGCTCCATTTTGTGTTCTTCGACCAAAGGAAAGGACACCGATCTCTTGGGAGATTGAGTAGATAATGAATTTAATGGGTACTCTCAATGTGAGTACTCCCTGGTCAACCCGGTTCCTTAAAGGAGAACAAAAAGGCACTTCGCGGAAGAAAAATCCTTTTGAAGAAAAGAAAACCGCATGTGCCAAAGCAGGAAAGGGAAAAACAAAAAAACACCCCAAATGAAGAACGCTGCGTAATGAAAAAGGATATTACCAAAACGTACCACTTTTTGTGACCCATCTGCGCTTGCTTTAGTGTTGTCTGGTACGTCTTTATACCACACTTACATTTGTGTCTATTACGGCGTCGCGCAAGGAACCGTTTAGTGTTAAAACTTGAGCGAGCGAGGAAGTCATTCCAATAGAGGTACAGTTTTATGTTGCCCCGTTAAGCCCGCCACGTAATGCAGTGAAGGGAGGGCGAGTGGGTGGCGGATTGTAGGGGATTGGAAATGAAATGGCTTTTCCCGCCTTTTCCACATCCCTTGTGACCCCGCGCCCCCGTTGGGTGGTGCGTACAAATCAAACTTAATGCTCCTTCAAAAAGGCGATCTCGTTAACAGTCATATATACTGCCGCCATTAAGTAGGAAAACATTCACTTTTATTAAGTTATTTTTAGCACTGAAGTGTCTGACGAAGCTGTGGATGCTTGCAACGTTTCGTTTTTTTTTTCTCTCTGTTTCGAGTCCACCCTCCAGCTTCGAAACGGAAGATGGCGTCGATGGAGAACAACAAACACACGACCGAGTGAAATTCGTGCTCACTTGAATTTCCATGTTTGTTTGCCGATGTGTCAGCGAATCCATTGCCCTCGTTTTGCAGACCCTTTTTCCTTTCATCTCCCTATGCAAAATATCTACTTCCGGGTACAACTCCTAAAAGGCGCCCCCCCCCGACAGTAACTCCTTCACTTACCACACCATTCCGGGCAAAGCACACGTGGTCATACACGTGGTGGGGAGGAGGTGATGAAAATTAAATGATAACATTCCGACAGTGTCAATACTGTAAACAGAGGCGCGTGTATCACCGAGTCGTTAATGTACGAGCCCAGAATCGTAAATGAAGACAGTTGACATCGGTGATGAAGTCGGATTTTGTCCTCATGTGTTCTGCGGATGTAAAGGCTCGAGCGAGGCCTAGAAAGGGCTCTGGATTGAGAGGGGGGAAAAAAGGGTAACAAAAGGGCACATTTTGGGCGGGTGGGCAGGCATAAACGGGGCAAACCGGAACCGTGCCGTTTATGGTTGGGTTTAGTTTCAACATTTTTATCGCCATTTTAGCACCATGTGATCGGGTGTGTATGTATTGATTGTTTATGGGTGTCGCCGACACGCCACCAGACGTGTGTGTTTTAATGGTGGATTGTACAATTTTACGGCGTTGTTGCGAGCCATTTTCATCATCCTGTTGATGGTTTGCAGCATTCACTCTAACAGTGCCACCAGGGGTCTTTCGCGACCTTTGGTACATTTTATCATCCATTTACGAACAAATAGTTCATTTTTATCACGCACATGGAAGAAAAGTTTTACAGCTTTATGCACAAATTTAAGGGTCACACTATGACTAACAAACGATGTCTTTTACCCTCCTTGAATGAAGCAAATTGAACTTAGATTTCTATGTTGTCTAAGATATAAAAATTGTAAACCAATTTGTACAGCTTATATAGAAAAAGAACAAGTTAAAAACTAAACTCTAGTGAAAATAATATAATTGTTTAACATTTTCTCCCATTTCAGGATGGCCAACGCTAGCGGATTACGGTCTAAAGACGGACGCCGCGGATTTGCGGGGCCAAAGGAATGAATCAAGTTTAATTAGCACATAATTTCACTCAAGTTGCGCCGTAAATAATGGCTATTGAAGATTGCGCCCGCCGCGGCGTGGAGGATGAGGTGGTAACGGCATAATGTTCCCCACCTTGCGGGCGGAGGGACAAAGTGTCCTGGGTCGAGAGACAAGACGGATGTGGAGCAGAAAAGATTTTCGTGCAGGAGATTGCAAACCTGAAGTGCGGGTGCTTTTAATTTACGGCTCAAAAGTTTTACTTTTTCCCATCCAGCCATGCGGACCGGATTTCCCTCTGCTTCATCTCGTTTCGGGGGGGGAGAACGCAGTTTGATTTGTTTGTACGGTTCATACTCGGCTTGGAGCCCCAGTATCGTTCTAATTAAGACGTTGGAGGCATACTCATCGTTTGCCAAACGGTTGATTGCTACCTTCCCGGCACCGAGAACCGCATTCGTTTGGAACGGATTCCGTTGTTGGAACGTTTTTCGGAAGATCTGCGGTCTGCAATCGTTTTGTTATGGTTGGCAAATATTTTACCTCACCACGATGCAATATCTTATGACGACGCCCAACACACTTATACTCGCCGTGATTTACGGCGCTACTACTTTGGCACGTGCTTTTGTGCATACTCTGGTGAGGGGGATCTTTAAGCACTTCTCGAAGGAGTTGGTGGGAGAAAAGGATGTACGAAAATCGGTGGCACCCGGTAAAGGTTGATCACGTCTGAAGATATAGGAGCTGAGTGAGTGATCCCTTCCCCCGCCCGGAAGTACCCGGAACGCAAACTGATGTTGACGTGAGTGAAATACTGCCTCTGGCGAAGAAATGCTAGACACGCTGAACTTCCGGTAAAAAAGCCACGTGCTTTACGGTATCGCTAGTCTGCGATCCGGTGCGCTTAACCTCGGAAAGGTGAGCCGGATTGCTTCGTGGCTTCGCCTTACAGGATGCCCGCGCAAACGCCACTCATAACACTTCCACCATCCAGGAATACGGCGAGACCAGACGTCGACTGGGCCAAAGGGAAATGGAAATTTCCATCAAATCTAATTTATTTTACCGTCAACAGCTTTTTGTGTTATTGCACCCACAGGGTAATAAAAGTGGATCATCTTTTCGCAGCATCATCCCGAGTGGAGGTGGTTTTATGTTACAGGCGGAAAAGAAATCGCCTGACGATGCCCCGATTTACCGGGATATTCAACCTCCCAAGACGTCAAGGGTGGGAGTAGAAATGATAAATAAAAATGGAGCCGAGCGAATGTACTCGAAAGTAAATTTTCGGGTGCACTTGAGCCGGAACGCAAACAGACAGAACCACACACTAACACACACACACACACACACACACAGAACCACAGACGGTAAGAAGGATTTTCGCTTCTGGTCTGGAATTGGGTGTAAACATTACAAGTGGAAACATCCCACTGAATTCGTGGGGTTTGTACTTCCGGGATTTGGGATGGATGGATGAATGGATGGACAGTGCAAGTCCACATAGCGTCCGCCAACAGCGTCTGCCACTCGAGAAACTTACTTCCGAGTTATTGGATGCACCGGGTTTTGTCCGGGAGTGTGCTCTCTGGCGATTCTTTCGAGAAGTCGAGTGAGTTGTAGAATATCTGTGGTTAGTTTTGCCCCGTTCAACTGGGAACTGATGTTTTATTTGGCCACAGTACAATCAAACCGAGGTTCACGTTGCGCTTGGCTGCATTCGCTCGAAAAAGGACAACGTTTTTTCCCTCCAGTTTGTGCCGGCAATGGACTGAAGCATGTCCCTGCAAACAGAAAAGCAAACGATGTAAGAAAGGAAAATAAAACGTTGGAGTGCAATGTGTTTTTGCAACACAGTAATAGGTTGAAAGTGAAGATGGCGTAAGCTGTTTCATGGGTCATTCCTGTTTTGTACATGGGAATGTTTTTTCAAGCAGGAACTTGTGTGTTTCAAGTTTTTTACCTAAGATCATCAGATCGTCTTCAGAACAAATAGACCGACTTATAACTGTAAATGTTTTTGTTGAATGCTATTAAGCGAAGTCATCACTATTTGATTGCCAGGCAGTCACAATGAATAAACTTCTTATCGATAGATTGAGGACAGTGTTTAGTTTCCTTTCGTGTTTTATATTTAAAAAAATGGCTTTTTGCTCTTAAATAAATTCCTTTTGTATATTTTGTATATTTTGGGGTCTTTGTGGCTTTTAAGACTTAGATTTTGATTTCCGTTAGATTTCTCTATGACATCATCCTGTGTCAAGTTCTGCTTTTTATTGAATGCTCTACCATAACAACTTCTTTTTTAAATTAAAGTAAAGAATTGATTTTAACTTACCAAGTGTCCTCCTTTACGTACACTTCCACTGTGGGCTTTGGGAATCCGTTAAAGTTGGTGGCAAACGTCATACCGTACGCGCCGAGATTCTTGAACACGATGTAGTCACCGATCTGATGCTCGGGGAAGTCCACATCTTCGCACACAATGTCGGTGGAGTCGCACGTTGGTCCCCAGATTGTGGTCCGGTAGGATTGCTCCTGTTCGCGCTCGGGACGTACCACCGGAACGGCTCGCTCGAGATCATTGATCTGCCGTAGGCTGAGCCAATCGAACAGCGTCCCGAATACGCCATCATTGATGTAGTACATGATCTGCTCGATCCGATCGGCTTCCCGGGTGACTTTCTTGCCCTGGATGGTCGAGAGCAGGGTGACGGCCGACCCGACGTAGTATCGACCCGGTTCGGCAATCACTTCTACCGTTTGCTCGGGGAAGAAATCTTGCAGCCCCTTTTGGACGGCAAGCGCAAACTCGTTGATTGGTTTGTCGCTATCTCCAGGGAAACCACCTCCGATGTCGAGCAGCTTCAGGTGGACACCAAGGTTCTCGCGTGCGTAATCAAATACCGACCGTGCGGACTCGATCGCCCGATAGAAACAGTCCGCGTCCAAACTTCCACAGCCGACGTGAAAACTGACACCGATCACTTCCACTCCGAGCGAGGCGGCCCGAGCCAACAGCCGCAGGCCATCACCACGGGCATCGCAGCCAAACTTCTTGCCCAGCGCTATCAGAACCCGATCCGAGTCGTGCCGGATGCGAAGCACTACCTGCGCCTCCGGATACTCCCGGTGTACCTTCTGCAGCTCGTACTCGTTGTCGAACGTCATGCGCCGAATTCCGCGGGCACGGGCAAACGCCAGCGCCTCGGTCGACTTGATGGGATGTGCGAAGAGGATCCGATCCGGACTAACCCCGAGCGCCAAGATGGCGCGCATCTCAGCCTCCGAGGCGCAGTCAAACCCAGTTCCCAGACAGGCAAGCGTAGCCAAAATCGCCGGATCATCGTTACACTTGACGGCGTAGAACGGGGTTACGCGGGGCATCGTGTGCAGCCAGTTCCGGTGCTTCCGGACCACATCGTCCAGGTCAAGCACATGCAAGGGATGCTCCCGTGTTCCGGATCGGATAATTCGATCAATCTCCTCCTGTATGGAACCGGTGTCTATCGGACGAACCGTGACATTGTTCAGCTGCAGCAGACTTTCCTTCGCACTGTCCATGATACTGAAATCTTCAACGATTGCTTGTCACTCCGAACGCACTCCGCATACTAAACTCAAGTGAGGCCTTCGTCACACAAACACGGAACTCCATTGGCCTTAACAGAACTTAAGCTATCACGGATTAACCGCTGTCTGTTTGACAATATGATAAGGCCTGTACGATGAGTCCACCGAGTAGGGTAGACATTACCGGCACGTGTCTTTGGACCTGTTTTTTGTATTTTAATTAGACCCTTATTTTTTGTTTAACTTTCTTATCATGTGTATTTTTTAACCTAGCGATCGTAGACACACTTTCATCAATTATAAAAAAAATTGCCTACTATCTGTTTTTGTCGATCCTATAATTGGGCTACTTTCTGAAATAAGCCGTTTGATTGCTACATCTTTTCACTTTACTAAAACTCTAGACAAAGTTGTTTACATGATAGCAAAAAATCACTTTATACTTACAAGATAATGTGTAATCTGCTCAAGTAGTTTCTGTTACCTGTGAGTTGTGTTTATTTGCCTGTTGTAAGGTTTTTATCGTCTGTTCACCCGTACCGCACCATGAGAGAATTAAAAGAAAGGATTGGAAATATTTAAAATATATGAAAATATTTAATTTATTATGAGAAATATCAGTTTTGAAAAAACACTCTATTGTATATATAAAGTATTAACTAGCTTCACAAAAGATTGTGCTATTTTATGTGAAAGTCATTGTTTTCTCATTGTCGTATGGTTTAATCTTCATTGTTTGGAAATCTTTTCCAAGTTCTTGCCATTCGATCACACCTTCCCACCAACCACTTCAAGTGTCTCCTTCAACGGCACGAAGATGATGGTCTCGTGCAGCAAACTGTCGTTTAATCCGCTTCCGTTGCTATCCGCTGCTATTGTTGTACATCGCTCGCCGTACCCGTTTCTTTTTCGCCAAAGAAAAACAGGCCAACGAGAAAAGTTTGCCAGCTTTTCTTTTTATTTCGCTCTCGGGCTCCCGATTGCCCAGCTTTCCAGACCAGACAGCAGGCAGCTCCGGTGGCGCGATGGATATTGTTGTTTGCTGAAACCAAATACGATTAGACTAAGCTTCCGCTGGAGCGCGCAGGGGATTATATCCGGCACCCACCGGATACCGGATGGCGATGATCGCTGGGGGACGATTTATCAACTGCATTGTGATTGTTTTTGTCGCCAGGGCACATCAAAAAGAGGGTCGCGCACTTTGTAGCACAAGGACGGATTTTGTATTTCTTAATTAATTCATCAATGACAGATTCATACATTTTATTATGGTGTTAGACAATTTGATAGTCTAAGTCATTTTTGTTTGTTTTGATATCAATATTTTATTTCAATATTTTAATGTAAAAAACACAATTTTTGTCTGAATCGAATAGTTTATCGAAGGGTGTGTTAAAATAATGAAAAATTGTTTTAAAGTTATTAAACATAAAAACAGCAAAAACGATAATAGAATTAAAAAATGGCGCCGAATAAATCGACATAAAAAAACGATTTAAGAACTTGGGAAAGACGGGCTTTCGTTAAGGTTTGCTTTGTTCGTCTTAATAATCTTTTCACAAATCATTCCTATTGCCAGTGATCAACGTCTATATAAGTTTATGGTTGTTGAAGTTGTTGTTTGTTATTTATTATACAGTTGCTTACATTGCCTCGTCCATGCTTACATCAAATTTATTGGTGCCTTACCTTTACCGATGATTTCCGCCGCATTACCTAGAGTGACCGACTCAGCCGGGAACCTTTGGTGCAGTGAAAAGCGAAGCGGTAAAGGCCAACCACCTGCCAATACATTTATTTCCTTCGCGCTTCATTCAATTTTCCACGATCCCTTTGGAGTTTCGTTGACTTTCGACTGGGAGCGTCGTCCGTGGGTTGGTGGATTTTTCCCAACACCCGACGCCGTGAAAGTCAGCAGCTCGTGTCGTAGGAAAAGCGAGGAAAAAACAACGTAGCTGTTGAGAAATATCACTTCGCTATTTGATCACCTTACCCTTCTCCTACTTTCAGTGCGTCCTTTCGAACGATCCTTATGGGTTCGATTTTTTCTCCTTATGTAACTGCCAGTCCACTTGTGGACTTGTTAAATTGAAGCCGATATTTTGTAGCCTTTCCCATTACTTTCCCCCCGTGTCGAATAGTAGCTGATGTCGGCACTGATCGATTCAAGCGTCTGGCTTCGTTCAGGTCGTGGAAGGAAGGAAATTGAGGCCGGGGGAACCGTGACCAGTGAAGTTCGGCGAAAGGATGATGGTGTTGAAGTTTCGATTGAATTTGGCTTTTGGGACGGGATGGGACAAAATCGATACAGATGAAAAATCATGAGCATGGCAGCCACACATTTTGGCTGCTATATCACGTGCTGGGGTCGGCCAATTTTTTTTTTCATTTTACACAACAAATATCACGTTTGAAAAGTGTAAAGATTTATGCCATAACAAGCATCGGCTCCGTTTTGTTCAACGACACAGCATCATGTGCGAAATAGATTTTCATATAAACGACTTGGTTGTCGACCACTGGAAAGCGTTGAGTTTCTCTCCCGTAATGGGGGTTAAAAGTAAGATTTGTAGCAAAACACGAACGTCACAGCAGCGTAGGGCGTGAAGAGCGTATTCCTCAGTGGATCTGATTCCGACAAGTGTTGAAGTATTTTTGAACAGAATCCTCCTGAGATAGGAAAATTGTTTCGTGAGCATTTGATGAAAAAAAGTGGTGCAAAATAAATTGTCAATTTGATATGAAGTTTTTCATTCGTTTTTTTTTCAACATTCCACTTCCAACCAACCAACCGCTTGGCTTTGAATTGGTTTGAAAAGAACAGCAATTTCTTCCGATACGCCAGGGAAATTCAATACCGGACTGGAAAGCTGATAAACTCGACCGTCAGGAAGCTTGCAAATAATGTGCTCTCGGAAACGATTAGAAAGCAGCATGGAGATGTGTTGGCCAGCTTCTTGCCTGGTCGGGTGTGTTCTTTGGGATGCTGCATGTTTCACTCGAGTATGAACTGGACAAACGAGTGGAGGAAAAAACATAAACGGCACTGCTGTGGGAAACCGCATCGACTATAAAGGATTCCTTTTCCTTTTCCACAGCGCTGCTCGCTGCGATACCTTTTGTGAAGCATTGAAACATTTATTTTACTTATCTTTCGAATCAGAATGTACGTTTCATTTCCGCCCTCTGGCGTTCCGGGTTGTGCAAAAAAAAAAAGTGGAGTTATTTCTATCCTTTGAGCTGTTTTTTTACTTGTTCGTCGGTCAAGAATTTCCGACTGAATTTTCGCTGACTGTTGGCGTTCGGATCAGCTCCTCGATTTGCGGAAGTATGCGACCGGCGAAGGGGAGAGTGAAGTGAATTTATCGGAAATTCGCCGAGAGAAAAGTTATTACAGCTCAAAAGCGTGCTTCGCGAGTTTTTATTCCCAGGAAGAGTTTACTTCCACTTACTTTACTTCGGCACAAGCGGCCCTGGCCGGACAACTTAACGTTTCTTTAGACTTTTCTTTTGAATTCTTTTCCGTTCTTTTTTATACCGGAAATGGATCATGGAAATCGTTTCGTAAAGGTACGAAGTACGTTCACGCCAGTGATGGATGGTTATGGCGCCCCGAGCTGATCAGCATATGCATTCGAACAAAAACGTTCCAGCGAAGCCGGATCCGGAAATTGCACGAATAACGGGAGACGAGGCTGGTCGTGTGGTTTTGATTTGACGGACAGTTCCGGGACCATCGTTTATGATCGCTAGAGATGGAAAAACGGCGCCACGAGGCGGAGAGTGAATGATCCAAGTAATCACTGGTGGGCTGGTTGTGGGAATTTTCATGCCACATTATTATGTTTTTCCATTGTTCTACTCCCCCTAGGAAGCCGAGGACGAGATTGAGAACGGACATGCATTGCTTCTGACAGGTGCGTTCATTAACAATGGCGGTCGAAGAAAGTGAGTGTAAATGGAGGAGAAAATCACCCGAGACGATCAGCTTTCCACTTCAACATGGTGTGAAAATGTAAGAGTAGAAGAAGGAGAACAGCAGAGAATGGGAATGAATAAAGTGTAGAGAAAATAAGCTTTTCAAGTGGTTGATTATTTAACGAGCCGTCTCCGGGGAGTGGGACTGGTAAAGCGCCACCGGATGGGTGGCCGGATAAGCTTAAATTCAATTTTGTAAAATAGAAGCGAGCGGTGAAAACGCGCCGGAACCGAGGCCCAACCCCGAGACCGGATAGAACGTGCCGGGTAAGTGAGCAATTAGTTGGCTCGAGGGGATGATGATTGAAATAAATGCTGCTGTGGCATTGGTTTCTTGGAGTGACTCGTTTGCTACTCGCATCCTTCGGCCACGGTCTGACCCCGGAAAGCGCGGCCGAGTTTTCGAGCATCGTTGAGCTATGTTTTTTGTCCCCACTGCCCCCCCCTTGTTTCCGCACACTCTGTCACGTGCAGAAGCACACATACACATTTCCGGTTGACATTCCATCGGTATGACCAATTACCACGCTTCAGCACTTCGAGGCGCCGAGCGTGGAAAAGTAATTTACATTTCGTTATCTCCCGTCCCGCTGGACGGGGGACGTGCATGCCGAGGGAAAACCATGGCGTGTTACTGCTGGCGGTAAACGTGACAATAATTATTTCAACTCAGCTCCCTCGGCTCCCGCCCGAACCTCCTGGCACGCGTCCTGGCGGAAATGATTTAATGTACTAATTTACAGGTTTATAGCTAACATTGGTTGAAGCATGTTATTTTCCACATGTCGAAAATGTTGCGCATAATCGTTGACTACTTTCGAATTACATTTCGATGCATTCGATTTAACGTTCATTATCGTTCGATTAACTTTGAACAACAACACTTTTGTAAAACATGTAAAGCTTTGGGAATCCTCATTATATTTTTAAGGTCCTGTTGTCCATATATTCGTTTATTGCATTATTGTATTTACTAGAAATTGAAAATACGATCACCAACATAAAGAAGCAACAAAATACCCAGAAAAGATCTAATTAAAATAATAACATGCCGTTATTGAATAAATCAATTTCCATTTTGGAAGTCAAAGTAAATAAATAAAATTAATTCCCAGTAGAGTGGACGTCAAATTAAAGTTCCATCCATCGAACTATGAAGTTCAATATACGTGCGTGAAACGTTCAATAAGTAGGATACACTTCGTCGATTGGACATTACTTTTCCATTTAATTACAACAAGCGAGGGGGAAGGAAAATTAAACGAAAGAATTGGAGAGTATACTGTGGAGAGTCCTTTAGTACTTCTCGATGGTCCTTCCGGTGGATGATAGGTGTTAAAGGAGCGCAGGAGTAGCGGTGCAAACGGTAGCGCGTTGATGAAAATTTGTGACATTTTTCCCCGTTGAGTGATTGTCGAGCCGCAATCGTGCGGTTTCTGGATGGTTGGGACACTCACTGCGGACCAATCGATTGTCCGGCATCAGATTTTCCCCCTCGAAAGGGAGTAAAGTTCATTACGGTTCGTGATGTGGTGGAAATTGATGAAACATGAGTTGTAGGAGAAAAGCACGCTTCTACGATCGCGATCGCACAGCGATCCCTTTTATGTGTAGTGATTACAAAATGGCAGAAAATGGTGTCCATGCGAGCTAATTGATGGTTGATGTAAATCCGCTGATTTCCTCCATTTTCCCTGGTCCACTGGAGATGTTGAAAAGCGTGGTTTTTCGATGGCACACGTATATTAATATGTTGCATACGAGGTTGTCATGGTCGTGATGGTCTTTGATCTCGCAACGATCGATTTTCCTCCCGCTAGTCATTAAACTTTTAGCTTTTTTTATACAATTCCTTTGTTCCCTTTTCCCTCTAGCTAGTGGCATGCGGTTTCTCGCTAGTTTCCCTGACATCAATCATTATTTCTGTTCGTGATAATTTCCTTTTCTATGTATCGCCGATGTCGGGCCGTATAATGGACGTCATTTTCCACCTCACGTTGCTAAGGAGATTCATCGAAGCGCCAGCTTAAAAGCGACACCAGTGCTCTGATCAAATGCAGGCAACTCCTACCGGATGGCTCGAGGTTTTGTTCAAACATGTTTGCAATTAACGGAAAACCGAATCGATCATTCACCGTGCGCTTGGGCAGCAGTGGCGGGTCAAACAATGCACCGACATTTTCCGATACCAAAGCGACCATCGAGACCGGACGTGCAAAGCGGGCAAGCACGTGCACGGATCGGACATTATTTAATTATTTATTTATGTGCAATTTTAACAACGTTAATGTCAAGGGGTTGAACCCACCCCTGGTACAGACAAATAAACACACATGCGGAGGTATAGGGGCTGTTTAACATTTGCGTTTTCGCCCTAATGAGGACCGGAGGTTAATCAGAAGCCGTGCGATTTATGCTCACGTGGCTTGTTAGCTTTCATAGTTGAGCTGTTGTTGAAGAAATGGCACGTGGGATATAGAAATTTGCATAGGCAGTAGGTTGAACAGTTTTATAGAATATAATCACAGTACAGTCTGTTCTCGAGTTACGCGGTTCTCGACTTACGCGGATTCGGAGATACGCGGTTTTCAAAATTTGACAGTAGATTGGGTTTATTACATCGATTAAAATTCCTGAGATGTACAACCACGCGAAAAAATGTGTAAATTACACATTTGCATAACTTACGCTTTTAATTTCGTTTGTTGCAATTTATGTAGTTTGAATACGCTTGCATTGCATTCATATTAATGGACAAAGAAAAATTTTGAATATTCGATGATACATGTACACAATAGCTCGATCTCTTAACTCCTAATATAAACTATGTGTCAAGCAATATTCGAGATACGCGGAAATTCGAGATACGCGGATTTCTGTGGAACGCAAAAACCGCGTAACTCGGGAACAGACTGTATTCATAGTACAAGTATGACGTGTGAAGAAATAATACTTGAGCTAAATTAAATTTAAAGTGTGTAGGACTTAACTATTCCGATAATCAGACCTATTTGTTTTGTTAATTACTGTAGTTATTTGTTTGTTTGAATATTTCAAGCAACGAAAAAATAGTTAAATTGTTAACGTTATGTTTCTTTTCCAACAAAGATGTTGAACTGATAAGAAAAATATTCTATCAACTGGATTTGTTTAATTCCACTGAAATTTCCAACAAGTAGAAGAAAGTCGATTGAAAGAAAGGGATGGGCTTTCTTCGCATAAAAGAAACTTGAACAAGTCTCAGAGAAGAATACGGATAAGTATTTTAATTAAAATGTATCTGTAATAGACCGGTTTTGGTTTGTCGAGCAAAATTTTGTGTCAATCATCGATGAAACCATAACGGGCTCTGATTAATGTCAACAACGTGTGCATGTTTTTACTAGTAACAACCATGTAGAACAAGGCTCTCACAAACCAACTGGAATATTCAAACTACACACATGTTTCGGCAAAATAATCCCCGCCGGGTCTCTATCAAATCAAAGGCCGAACCTAGGTCGTTGCATCAATTCCATTGTACATAATCAATCGGAGTTGCACGTATTCGAGCGTAATAAGCTTTTCTGCGAATGCACTGGATTCCTCGGCAGGATTGCATTTCCGGCTCCATTAGTGCAGTATGATCGGGTAATAATCGTGAGGATAATGTTAAGGGAAATATTGATCGTAGTCGACACTCACAGCGCTGCGTAAAATCGATCACTTTCATCTTTCCAAAGGTTCCACTGTTTGCTGGTTGCGTGCAGACAGCTTGTTCTGCACGAGCGGTCGTCCATTTGGTGGTGCGGTGGTTGTAAATTGAAATTCGAGTGGGCATACATATGCATATGATTAGCTTCGTTCGCATTACGCGGAATTTCTGCAGCATTTTCCGTACGCCGCCCTGCAAAGCCGCCCCGTTCGTAAGGAGCGTAAGAAGGTTCCCGGGAGACCGATTAACATTTATGTAAATCGCGATTTGACTGTCACCGGTTTCGGGGTCGGCCCCAGCTTACGACAAAGGAGACGCGTCTGCCCAGCCGTTTTATGGCAAGAAACATTGTTGTCCCGCCCACCGTGTGTCATTTCGACGGCGTTTGAGAAGCTTTGGAGGGCGGGTGACATTTTCCGAATGTTGCAAATTGTGTCTGCATAATTTCATCCACCTCCTTTTGACAGTTTTGACTTTGCATGCGATTTTTCGTGACGAACATGAGACGGTGAAATTATAGAATAATCCTCCATTTTGTGCTTCATTTAATAACTATTTGTTTGAAACATCTTCACACTGCAAACCTCTAACTTTTTCTAAAGCTCTACTAGGGTTGACTTGAAGCGAAGGAAAGCTGGGAAATTTAAAACATAAACTCCTTCTTATTATGAACTATTAAATGAACCGCTGAGTACCGGTTTCAGCGTACGGTAGCGTAAATTTCAACACACGAACACAAGAAGCTTCCCTTTTTTTTTTGGCTACCTTTGCAAATCCTTTCCGCAAATCGAGTCGCTCTTTTTGTGGGCCACTATGTGGGTTGCACTTTCTACCCGTCGGTGCACTTTTGATTTGCATGGATGCGTTTTTCTCACCACCATTTTGCTGGGTTCACACTCCGAACCGGACGTCTGTTGCTCCATGGATGGCTTTCGAGAAAGGCTCCACCCGAAGAGTTCGATAGAAGTGCAGCCTCATGAACTCGGGTATCCGGTTTTTCATGCCACCGTCATCATCACCAGCATTATCATTATCATCGTTATAATCGTCATCATCACCAAGCAAAGCAGTGGCAATATTTTTTTCCTCACTAGAAGTGCAAGTCTGGCTAGATATGCTCGGTTTCTTTATGGGCTACCGATGCCACACTGCACAGCACTGCACACAGCTCAAGACTTCCTTCGTTTTTACCTCCTGCGTGAGGATAATAATCACGAAGGTGCGGCCACGGGCTGCGGAGGGCGAGTTATGAAAATTGCTTGCCTTGCACCGGGTTTTCCCAACCGAGCGCGCAAATGCGGGCGAGACGGGTTGTGTGTGTGTTTGGATCCTCATTTTATCTTCCACTCGTCGCTCGGCCGTTGAAATGGGGGAAAACTATGCAGAAACGTGCGCCCGTAAAAACAAAATCCAACAAAGAAGAACCAAATGTCCACCCTGGCGTGGCCGGCGAGTTTGTTATGAGTATAAATATCAGCAGCTCGGAACATCATTCGAAAGCAAGGATGGTGATCAACAGTCAAAATAGAGAAGAAAAAAAAGTATGAAGGCTAAAGCGAGAGACCTTCTTATTTTTCCTAGATCGGCTAGGAAAGCATGTGAGCGGAAAGCGGAAAAAAAGCGAAACCGATTCCGTGTTCGTTTTACGATTCCTTCGTTACCGCTTTTCTCGGTGGATGGGATTGTTTTCGCAGCTTGCACAGCGATCAAGGTTGATGGACATTTCATGCCAATATATTCTATTTTCTTTCTGAAGAAAAAGTACATTCTTATCTTCTGATGGTAATTTATTATCCATTTATTTATTCATTTCTGCAGATGGTTTAAAGGAATGGACACCGAATGTATTTTCAAATAAAAAGTCGTTTGCTTGAAAGATGCCCACCTTAACCCTCCATTCTATCACTGTGCGTGATGGTGAGTGCTCAGAAAAAAACATAAAATGAACTTTTTTTCCCCACCTTTAGAAGAATCCTTCCATCTGTTATGATTGAATTATGCTCCGGTGCTCCGATCTCGTTAATCGAACGGTACAAGAGCCGAGTTCTACCACGCTTTGAATAACGTGGGATGAACTTTCCAGAGACCATTTTACGCTTTGACCTGACCTATCTTTAGCGTAACGTAACGACTGCAAACGATGCTAACGATGTGCAACGGTTCCGGTGAAAGGTGCGAGAAAGTACTTGCAAGTACCATGGAAATTAGAGAATCGGTGGATTGGACATAACTTTTTTTTTGTATGAGAGTCATTTTAAACAGAAGGTTTTAATTGGAGATGAAAGAGAAACGGTGTGACAAACTCATCGAAAGGTTTCCGTGGAAGCCATTAGCATAGTATTTTTAAAAAGTAAAAGGTAAAGTTGAAGAATGAGGGACGCATTGAAGTTGTTTTAAAGATGTAACATCTGTGACAGTATTCAGAGCGTTGCTGGGCGTGTGATAAAAGCGGAAGATAAACTTTTACTCAGCTTCGCTGACTCAGCGCAAGGAGTTGATAGCTCCGAAGGGGGGAATAATAAACTTTCTTATTCAAAAACGAAAGAAATAAATAAAATGCGAAATTTCGTGAAAGGTATACTGCTTCCATGATTTATTTTGTTTGCCCCTGCACAGCTGCTCGGTTGGGAAACATATTTTGCAACACTTACAGAAGAATAAAATGGTACAAAAGCGTCACAAAACTCCTCAAACTTGTCTCAAAACAATCACCTTTCTATGGTGACACAATGTCATTTTCAGCCCAGAAAAGGGAACAGTGACGATGATCTTCACCACGATAAGTGCAAAATGTACGCTCCGGAATGGGATTTTCCGGGTGTATTTCCAAGCAAGGTGAAATTGTTGAAAGCTTCTCGGAAAGGCTTCGTCTTTTACCGTTTTTAAGTGGAACGCTTCTTCGAAAGATAGGAAGTAAAGAGTAGCAAACTTTTCGTTGCCCAAAGTTGTCAAAAGCAAAGTTTTGCAAAGGCTAGTTTTAAAGATGCCTTAGTAACGGCGGAGGGTTGGAAAGGAAGTGGTCGAAATGAAGAAAAAAAAACGCCCTTTAACGACCATAGGCAAAGCGTGGCGTGTGCTTGAAAGTCATCGAAACTGGGATATGATACGTGACTTTTTGTAAGCATCTCCGTAAGCACTACCCATTGGTTCGGAAAATGGGAAAGGGATCTTTTTTAGTGCAGGAAAAAGGAGTCACACACCAGAAAGAAAACAGCAAACAAAAGGGATGGCTAAAAAGAAAATCGAAGAGAAAGAGATCGGGTGTAGAAAGTTTGAATCGAAAGTTTTCCCCGGCAAACACAAAATCGAAAACTGTACCCCCCTTTTTACTGAGGGTTGTTCTTAGGAATAAGTTTGTTTTCATTGCGAGGATCTGCTTACAAAAGCCGGCGGTTCGTAAGAAGCTTTAGCGTTGTTGGATTACTTTTCCTACGCAGCGGCCGGGTTGTGGCATAAAACGAAGTTTATCTTTCAGTTCTATGCCCTTGGGGCGATGGTATGTGAAAACTGATAAGAAAAGCCCTACCAGTTTGCGAAGAGGAATGATCAAATATCTTCCCCGAAAGACGATAAGTAACGTTGAAAGCGGTTCCATGTTGGGATAGATCATTTATTGGTGTTTGGAGGAGTAGAAAAAAAAGGAGTGTTTAAAAGGGAAGTACAAATATAAATGAATATTTAACAAAAACCAGTTGATTGGAAAGAGAGCAACCGGGTACGACAGAAGGCAATACCGAAATGCAAATGTTTTTCCTTCACTCGTCGATAATGGAAATTTGAGAGAAGGAAACGAAACAAATCCTATCGAGAAAAAAACATCACAACCATGACGTCGATGCTGACAATGGCCGGCCACATGCCAGACCCTCCAAACAACCTGCCAAACTGTGAGTGCTGACCGACCGGGAGTGCAGAATTTGACAATCGATCAGGACGAACCAGGAGACGTTCGGAAGACTTTGGGGCGGGTTCCTTGGGTGGATAAAAACTCATTGTCATCTTCTTAATCGTCTTGTAGCCGATCCAGGCTTACCGGGGCGGAAGGTTCAGGGAAACCCACCCGAAATGGGAGCCTTAAAAGTGATGAATATACTAGAGCTTCTTCTGGTGAAGCAGTTTTTGAAATGAACTGAAGGAGCACGCCAAGTAGAGAAATGGCGACCGGAACAGCAACGGGTGGCCGGATGGGAAGGTTACAATGATAAATTTAAGCTTGCTAATCTTGCCGATATAGAGAGGCAGCCGGAAAAATGGTCATCCTTCACGGGTTCCTCGGGGAATGGGAATGTCATTCGTCCAGGAGACGCTTCTCGGAGAAAACTTCCACTCCGGGTAGGGTGAGAAAGAAAAATGATCTGACAATTAGATTTGGGGCATCACTGAATAGGTTTGGGGCACAGTTTTTCCGGGGTTCTTTCCGCCTTCCCCTGCCCCTTCGGTGCGTTACGCCGTATTTATAAACAGAATCCCGAGCAGTTGAGTCAGCAGTAAAATGAAATTGAAGACGCCAGCGCTGTAAGAGTGATGATGTGGTCGACGAAGACGATTTTTCCGTCTTGCAATGGTCGGTGAGAAGTTCAGGATTAGTTCATTAAAAAGGTCAAGCTGCGTAATGCCCTCCCCGGCTGGTGGGACTGAAAAACGAATCGTCATCGAAACACTTCCCCACTGAACACTTGTGTTTTTGTTTTTTTCTGCCAAGGCCGTTGTGAAATGGAGTAATGCTATCAAATGGAAAGCTTTTAGCCATGAAAGTCTTCATTCTCAGTGGTAAATTGTATGCACGCTTCGGAGTATTTTTCCGGAAAAGGAAGTGTATAGTTGTTTACCGCTACCAATCTGGGAAAATGGAATTTTCCTGCCCCCACAGTCAAGTACGTACCGTACTCTGCTTAATTCGTCCTGCACACTCCGTACGGGTAGTTGGAGAAGCTTTTTCCATTTGTTGAATTTTCCACATGATGCATCTGGGGAGATTACGGTGAATAGAATTTATCGGTTGAAACATAACAAATCTAGTTATTTTTAAAATTATTGTATTGAGTAAAGAGGATTGGAAAAAAAGAGAGTGCAAACATGGGCTTTCTGTCCATTCAAAATTGCAAATACATATCCGTTATCCACTGTCCTTTTTAACCAAGCACAGCTCTGTACTGTACGGTGAAAAAACACGGTCACCCTTTTTATGACCATGTGCTTTAGAATTTAATTCAATTTCATTCCATTCAACTAAAAGGGTTGGTAAAGCTTTTAGGCCAACGGTTTACATTGCTTGTAATTTTGTTTACTCATTGCGGATACTTTATTTACTATTTTTTTTCGTGTGGGAATACCTTTACTTTTGTTGCAAACTATTCTGTGAAATAAAAAGGACGTGTTACATTTAAAACGACGAGTGTTAAATATTCTGACAGTGTTTTAATTTTTTTAAAGTTGATTTGATATCAAAGTGTGTGCGATAATATTTTTCAATTTGTAATTTGTTTCTGTTTGCAATGAAGAGTTTGGAAAAATTTTTGAAAAATTTGACTTCTTTTATTAATTTTGTCTAACTTGGTTCTACATCAGACTTTCAAGACCGATCCGGTAATTTAAAAATCAATAGTTTCATTGTAATAAGACGCAAATTTAGTGACGTCGAGACGATTAAGTTGCCAAAATCGCTATCATTATGTTTTGTGGTAAACTCGTAACAGCCGCTGGGAAGAAATCGACGACTTAGAGTGGCAAATTTTAATTAACCATCATTTCCGCCATCCACTAACCACCCCGAAGGACGCAAAAAAGGCGCGCTTTCTTAAGCACGCGATTTGTACTTTTTCAGCCAAACCACCCTTCCAAAGGAGAGATGAAATGTGCCGCTAAAGAAGATGGTGAAAGCGGTGCCGAAGGAAGGAAATCTCATTAACGATGGCAACCGGGCCAGTAGTTTTTCACATTCGCGGACTTGTTGAGCCGAACCAGCCGGAGGTCGAACTTCTCGGCGACGGGTAAGAACGTGATTTTTTGAGCTTTCGCTTCGCCGGCCTCAATCTTCTTTTGTCTGAGTTCCGGTTTCCTTTTTTTTTCCTTCTCGACCATGGATAAAGTTTTCCTCCCCACCCCCCTTGAGCAAGTCTTCCGGAGTACGGGTGTGCGTTCTTAAGTGAAGCATTTGCATAATTCGGAAGACGGCGTAATTGGGATGCAGTGCGCCGTTGGTTGGAGTGGATTGTTTGTGCACTAATTTGTTTCGGCCATAAAGCAATAATTGAAAGCGGCTCGCTGTGGGGAAACGTTATTTCATTAAGTAATCGGTGAGAGAGCAATTGATTTTCTTTGCCATCGGGGGAAAACGGAAGCAAAAGAGAATGGAAGTATGATAACTGTGGAAACGTTCATGTAGGTTGGTGAAGGAAAAAAAAAGATTCATCATTATTTCCCGCCCATTCTCGCGTGACTTTGAGGCTTCGCGGAATAAAGGGAACTCATGATGAAGAGAACAAAAATCCGAACGACATCCAAAGGCAAACCGTAATGGACAGCCCGAAGCCAAATGGTACATTATGATTGAAAGTCGCTTCGTGGAAGAGATTTGTTTCGTTCGGTTTTCCACGCGCACAGTTTCCCGTTCCCTGCTACCACGGGTCTCTTTGCCTTTGACCTCAATCATACTTTCTCATCTCGGTCGGGGCTTTTGGTTCGCTAATCATGATGCAAATCTTGATGGTACGTTGGTTTTCTTTTCCTCCGATATTTTTTTTCATTTTCATTTTGTTTGAGAAGGATATCGGAATTTCCTGTGGCGCCTCCGGGTGACTAATAACGTCCCATCGGTTCGGGCCGAGTAAGCATCAAGATAAGCACATCCTAAGGGTCTGCGGGGCTTGCGGTTGGAAAAGGCTGCCAACGGAAAGGGACTCGCATTGTTTGCCCGGGAAATCTAATCTTTGGTTCGATTTATTAACTTTCGATTTTCATTCCGCACGAACGGTCACCGGTTGTTTGGGAGTTTTTAAAAGGATTAGGGCAAGTTGGTTTGCCGATGGAAAGGAAAGAGATAATGCAGACACGAATGATAGGAAAAGTAAAACAAACCTTTTCATTGGAGAAAAGCAGATATTTTCAAAACAAACCCACAAACAGAAACAACTTTGACAGACGCTGCTTAACATTACGATACTATTGTTTTCAGGTGAAAAATCATCGAAATATTTGTTATCGAAGGTCAAATTGTATGAACAAAGATCTTGCCTTTAAAAGCCAACAAGTTTCAAGCTCTTTAAAAAACCTCCAATTCGCGTGGCGTAACGAGTGTGGAAAAGCAATCAAATTGCGCTAATGGGCGCTATAACTTTTCGCGCAATGGCTCGTTTGATTTATGCTATGGGATGTTGTATTATGCTTTGTTCGCTTCTCAATCCATCCCGACGCTAGGCTAATGTACACATCGATGGCGGTGTTGTAAAAGTAGGGGAAAAAAACGTATAACAAAAAAGCCCTTTGTAAATGTTTAACATAATCTATAAGGGCGCTTGTTTGCAAAGCTGAAGCTAATGTGATTTTCAATTATCTCATTTAAATGATTGCAAATCATTCGGGCTAAACGATAAATTATCAATATGCGCAGGTGTGTACGTGGGTGTGTGTAAAGGACCTATGGTTGTAGCATTATTTTCCTGCAGTGGGTGAGTATAAAAGTATTTTAAACAACCTGAATTTTCTGGTGTTCAATATCTCTTACGAAAAACCGAAAATTATATGCATTTGTAATTGAAAAACAAAACGAAAAAACACATAACATGTGGATCGTGAAACATGACGCCCGTTTAAATTTCTGTAATTTCCGGTTGGAATGCATTGAGACGAAAATGTAAAGTAAGTTGATCATAGCACATTGATTAATCGCATCGGTATAAATAAACGGGTGCGTTTCGTACCGGAGAATGTTTTCATTGAGTTCTACTTAATGTAATTACATTATAATTTAAAATGTCTATGCCGCGTGGTCAGCAAACCTAATGTAAGCCCTGACCCAGGCAAAATGCGAAATCCCTGGCCTTACGCCGGCCATTTCTGCGAGCCACTGCCGTTGCCATAAATTACGAGAGTTTTGCAGATCTCGGCCGTTGCAACCTTTGCCGACCAAATTACCAAAACATCCCTCAAGGGATAATTTCGGCTTAGTCCGCTGGAGCCGTTTGGATGGCCGGGAAAAACGGTGAATAAAAACAGAAACCGGGAGTCCCCAAAAAACCCTGCCCGCCCGATAAAAGAAACGGTGGCGATAAACCAGCTCCGGGGAGTTCACAATTTACATGATTGAATTTATTACCGGGACATCTACCGGTGCGTATGTTTGTCCCATGGTCGCCGGCTTTCCCTTTCTGGCTTTCCCAGGTGCCAGGTGCTTAGGCAATGGCCATAAAGGGAGCAAATTAAAATCCAATTTGGGTGTATAACACTCACCCACGGAAGGGGAAAGAGCGGAGCCGAACCGGCGGGCTGGGGAAGCGGGTGGACGCGATTGTTTATGTTTGCTTGCTAAGGGACGCATCCTGGGAATAGTCGGCCGCACCACCCGCAGGACCCCGGGACAATATTTTATCACGGTCGGAATTTATTTCGGTGCGCCGCAGTTTCGATTGTTATCGACCGACGGGAGGGTTTTCCGGACGCAAGGTAAACTCGTGGATTGTTCGATAGCCATTTGGAAAAAATACCTGTAAATTCAAGGTGACCAAAAAATAAGAAGAATGCACGGTTTATACGCACATGGTTTCGAGTATTAAGTAGGTCAGAATAAGGTGAATCCTTTTTGGAATTTCTCTGGAGCATTCTATTCACATTGTAGCAATTACTCAACTTATTTGTTGACTTGTATGGCTTTCGGCTGCGTTATTTCTCCCTTTCATGTCGATATTAACGGCCCGCACGCGCCTACACCATATAACTTTCGGAGGAATGCTAGAGTCAAGGATTAATCGTAAACAGTTGCCCAAGCACATCCATCTATCATTTTTATGGCCGTTAATGTGCTTTGAAAGTAACGGTAATACTTTGTCCTTTATCGATCGTTGCAATAATGTGAAAATAATTTCCCAGTCGTTGCCTCGTTGTGCGGATGTACGCTTTTGGGGGGATGATTTACGTTGGATAATTTTGAATTACGTAAAAGTTATTCTATTGAAGGGACAACATGATTTACTTGCACTGATTGTGTCTATCTAAACGGCTTCATAGTCAAAAAAGGTTTCAAAAAGATATGGACATTGTTTATTAAATGTCGTTTTCTATGAATTATAGCGGAGATGTATATCAGGATAGGAGGAAGCTAAGCTAAAACCAAAACGTAGAACAAAATTTGAATGTTTTTAGAAATAATTTCATGAAATATCCAATGAATTTTGTAAAATACAATATTAAACTAGGTTTGGAAGACAAAGAAAGTAAAAGTAGTGCATGAAAAAGTAAAAGTGTGCAGTACATAAATAAAATCATTTACTAACTTAGTTAAGAAGTAAAATAAAACCCTAATCACCATTAGTTGGGAAACACGGGAGCATAAGCTTGGAGTCAAGATGGCAACTGTAGGAAAAAAATAGATCACTTTAGTTGGATGGTTCGTGTACGGGCATCCGATATTGCTATGTATGTTTACCCTGCGCACCTATCGAACACGATTCCGGCCGGCACACACTTGTTGGCATTTTTTCACGTTTCCCATCCCAGGAGCCCGGGAACCGTAGGTGTCCAAATATATGACCATCGTAGCCGGGATAATGGGAAACCCCGGGCGGTCCATAAGGATATTTAACCACCATCTTGTGAGCCTTTTTATTGCTTTTCGCACCTCATACGGCTCCCGTTTCCACCGTTCGTTGCGAAACACGGAGGAAGGAAGTCGAGACGGAATCGTTGAGAAGGCAAAAAATAGAAACACGTTACATCGCAAAGGGTAACCTACATTTGCCTGCTGCCGGATTCTGTTTCGATGTTGTCGAAGAGTCGATGTTTTGCATGCCTTTTTTCTTCTTCTCCATCGAACTAATGTTCGGTGAAATGTTTGAGCGTTAGTTTTTATTTTGCACCTTTAAGAGCTGGTTTATTTTATGGAATGTTTCTGGGTTAAGGGTTATCGGATTTCACTACAAATAAGTTTTAACAACAGTTTCTTGTAGTTTATTAGTAATTCCTATTTTTTCCGTGAAATAATATGGAAGATTTTTATCTTCATTGATGATTTTTACTTAAAGTTCTTTTATTTTTTATAGAATTTTTATGTTTTAATTATCATCATGACCTGCTCTGAAATGCTATATCCATCGTATCGTAGTCATTAAATTGATGAAGAGGTAAGGGATAGTTAAGTAATTTTATTTAGGAAGTGTCCATCGGCATCCAAAACGGTTATGGATACGGTTATGCGTAGGGAAAGTAACAAGCTGCTGGGGGAAAAAATGAAATTCCGTTTGAAGTGGGTGGCGAATATGAATGGCACACAATGTGTGACGTGCGACAATTCCTCGCGTGCCCTTTTCGAGCTTCCGGAGACCGTCAGGCTTCCGGAAGGACACGTTATGGTAATGGCAAACTGTAGCCCTCGTAGCCGTATAGTTCCGCTGCGGCCGAGTGAGAGATAATTGACAATTAAAAGTAATGAGGCTCATCGCCCGGTCGACACCGGTCGGTGCGTGTGCGTAACAAGGGCGACAAGGCCGGAGCACCGGATGTGGTTCCGTGGGTGTCGTTGAGTGTTGAAGGAACAAAGTCGCAATGACACCGAGCAGGGTAAGTTACACTTATCGTTTAGCGAGTGGTCGAACGGTGGCGATGGGTTTGTTTGGCGTCGAATGTTGACGTGTACGTGTGCGAGTGTTTGTGTGTTGGTAGCCTTAACAAAGCAAGGATAACTAGAACATACTAGCAACCAATCTTTTTTTCAAATGATAAACACTTCAATCGAACAGAAAAACATACAATCACCCACACCAAATACCCACACACACTAACTGACCATTCCATATCCTTGGGATAGAATCCTTGCGAAATCTCCCAAAATCCTTCGATTAGAGCACGAGTCCACGCACTCCCTCACCAATTGCCATCCAATTAGACGCAACACATACATATTTATCCAACGATTCTACGCATATCCCAACCCAGCGCCAGATGTGCCCAAGGGGGCTTGGGAGGGGGGCAAGGATACGGATCTTCTCACGCAAGGCTTCGGGGCTTTGATTGTATGGTCATGTGCGCCACCTGAGGCGTTATTGTTCCATCATTTGTAACGCTTCCGGTGCGGACCGCTCGCCGTTGTTAGTGAGTCATTTCCTTCTGGGTCACGTAGGCTTTCCGGCATGCCTTTGGGGCTGGTGTAATTTGTTTTCCCACATTTGGCAAGCATTACCAGCGCCCCATCGGGCTGTTCAATCAATGTGAAAGGTTTTTCCATTGATTTTCGTTGTTGTGAAGTTTTCAATATTTTATGAAAATCTGCCAAGGACTTTGTGATATTTGCTGCAAGAATTAAAGATATAAACAGAAAATACAAAGAGCTTTCTCAGAAACTTACCGCTCTTGTGTCGGTTAATTAGACCACTGATAAGATTTAATGGGTTTCCGAAGTGCGTCCTTTAAAGGAATGAAGAAGTGACAAGCTTTAAACAACATTGAAAAGTATCATTAGTGCGCACTTACTGATTGTCTCAAACGGATGCTCAAGAACTACTTCCTTTTGTTGTGTACTGGCGTTGGTTAATAATAGAAGTTGCATTATGCCCCAAAATTCGTACAAGTTTATTAGCAATGTTTGAAAAGCTCCCGGTCTCTAATTCGCAACATTTCTCCCAGCGATGGGGAAAACTGCCATCATTAGATGTTGTTCGATCCTCGCGTTTCCCGTTCTGGACGGGGGTTTTGCCACCCATCGAGCGGCCGCTTTCAAAACCCCATCAGCTTCAGCTGAAACGGAGAGACCATTCGGAAACTTTTCCCCAGCTTATTAACTCACTCGACTATCGGGGAAAATTCCTGCCACCCAATCACGCGGGAAAAGGGACGCCTTTCCGACCTCCCCGAGAGTTAATCCTAGTTTTCGGATCAACCGAACGTCCGCAATGCCGGCCCTCCTGTCCGGAACTGTGGAATTATTGCAAAACTTTCAAACCTCCGGTTCGGGAAAGCCGGAAATTTAATCCAGTCTGCTAATGTTTACACTGTTGCTTCTTCGCTTTTTTTTGTTTGTTACTTATCGCATTTCCTTGAAAGCTTCCCACGGGATGATGTACGCACCATACCGAATGGCACGCCTCCCTTATAGTCCGGTAGATGGTGCAATCGGAACCCGGAAGCCAAGTGTTGCTCACGTAGTCCGTAGCCAGGGTATCAACTTTTCGCACTACACCGGCCATCCGGTGAACCCTCTGGCATCGATTAACCTTCCGGTGCCTTTCTCGCCATATCCACGAGGAAACACTTTCCCGCCCGGTGGGGATAATTTTCCCAGCCCAGCTGCAAACATGCCCACACAATGCAGCACCGGGGCTCGCCCTGGTGCACGTATTTGTTTCGTTGACTTTCTCGCATTTGTTGCGGCCGGTAGTTGTTTGGAATTGTTGTCCGCAGGCAAAGTTGCCCTGTCCAGCCGGCCGGATAGATTGTTTGACGAAGGCATAAAGGTGATAGGACAATGTACGTTCCTCGTCGTCTCAGCTCTTGTGGGAGTCGACGCCTACGACGTCCCCCCTCACCGCTATCCCCTGTCAATCGAGAGCTTGATGGTGTGCGGTTTTTCCGTTTGCGGCTTTCTTTCCACAAAGAAGAGGATCTCATCAGTCTTGGTCGGCTGTTTCTTGCCTTTCCTTCTGGAAGAAAACAATAGGGATGACCTAGGAAACGACCTTATCGGCGTGCCTGTGCTGTCTGTGTGGGGGAGACTTTTAATATTCCCCGGGGCTGCGGAAAAGGTGTGTGGAAAAACAACCGGTGCGGGAAACATAATCCTCGATCATTAATTTTGTCCAGCTGTGTGTGCGCCTCGCTTATGCCACCGGCCGGGTTGGCTTTGACACAATATTGGCCAAATTGGGTTGGGCGTGGAACGAAAGCGTCCCTCCCGCACCCGCCTCCCGCCTTCAGCAATGAAAATACCAGCAGCAGTAGCCATTGTTAAGCCTTTAATTTGTCTCTGCGACCTTTAATTAGGGTGACTTTCGACGACAAATGACTTTGCTGCTGATGAATCGGCTCCGGTTTCGGTTTTCCGATCGATTTCTGAAGTTTTAGCTATGTGAAACGGGAAGAGGGTGGCGCATTTGCCATTTTCCATCAAACATTAAACATTGGTTTTGGCGAGGGCGCGACGGAAAGTAGAAACCTGGCGTAGTTTAGAAAGAGATTAGTGAGCAATTTAATCGTCGTATGATTGTTGATGAAAACGGTGTTTAGATTAGAACGTGGACAAAGGAAACGCTAAAGATGGGAAAACAGTTTCTAATTCTTTGCTAGGTTTAACAATCGATTTCAAATTAATTCCAGTTTGCTAACCAAACAGAATAATCGAATTATTATGCTATCGTTGGTTCTTTAAAAGAAATTTAAAAGAAAGAAATCCCAGAATGTTCAACGTACACATCAACAAACCTAACTCGACAAAGTATAAAAAGTTAATCTCAAGAACAAAGCACATCTTGCAAATCATAAGATAACAAAACAAGCTTGTGTAGCAGCTAAAGGCTACCAGGAGGAAAGAGTTAAGGCTCAGATCCGACTGTTGCCCTGTTGAAACGCTCAAGCATTGCCTTACCAGATGGAAAGAAAATCCATCAATTAACTAACCACATGGATACCGCTGAGAAAAGTCTCCCTTCGATGGTGTGGCTCGATGTGGAAAAGCTCACTCATACACACCCTGACGGGTTTACTTTGGCTGCGCCGTACGCCGTCCGGGCAAGGATTTGTGCTACTTCCGGTGTGGTTGACTGGAAAGGCTTTTCCATTGTTGTGCTTCCGTACGGTTGCCCGTTCAGTTTAGCCTCTGTTTTCTCGAAGCGTTTGTGCTGGCTTTCGTTCTGCTTTGCTTTCTCTGAAGGCAACACATTAGTGCGTTTGTTGTGCACGGACGTTGGCGAACGTATCGGGCCGCAAATCCATTGGGGAACGGGGGTTTCGGAGCGTTCGGGATTGTTCCGGTTCCGGACGAATGCGTGCCCATGGTGAGGAGTTTTCTTTTCCCTCCGGTGCCTGGGAAAACCTGGGTGAAAAAGAAGAAAAAACTAACCCGTAATCTCACTTTCGCCCCCCGGGTTTTGTATTCTTTTCTCATTTCAAGCTACTTTTTTCCACTCCACTACTCACATCCCCTTTCCAGACACTCAGATAAAGTTGACTGTTACTTCCTGGTGTATGCTATTTTTGGGGTAATTTTTTCGCCTGCAAAAAACAGGAAACTAGCGTCTGGGGAAATGTTGGGGAAAGGGGAATACTGAAGGGAATGTAAGAACGATGATGGTTTTTGTGGCCATCGATTTTTTACGACTGTTTGTTCTGTGCTTATCTATGTTAAATAAGTATGCAACGTATAAAGCCGGTATTAAAATAATGTTGGTTTGTAAAGCATATTAAATAGAATAAGTTAAAAAGTGAGTATAAGTCGAAAGTATTATTTGTCCATCCTAAGCGTAGACTGACTTTCTATCAAATGTTATGAGACCATCATGAGAATAAAGAGAAACGAGTCAGTATGAAATAGAATTGAACGACGGCAAACGGTTGTGATTTATTTGTGTTAAATTCCTCATTTCCACAACACAGTTTTCCAGCCCCGGAAAGGATAACGTTCACATGCTCGTCAAGTTTTCGTAGGAAAAAATCTATCGAATA
This sequence comes from Anopheles coustani, assembly GCF_943734705.1. NCBI lineage: Eukaryota > Metazoa > Arthropoda > Insecta > Diptera > Culicidae > Anopheles > Anopheles coustani. Next base: position 92,727,045 of record NC_071288.1, read on the forward strand.
GTTTCTCCTGCAAACGCTCGAGGCTCAATGTTGTGCTATTTTCGTCGAGGAAGAATGTCTGTTAACAACAACAACAACAAAAAAGCCAGTTCTTTCCTTTTTCATCTTCCTCAAATATAAAATGACGTACGGGCGTATTTGTTCGTTAGCAAATTTCACGCTCACTCGAAGCAGTATCCGATCTTTGCCTTTTGCGACCGACGGAACGGCTTCACCGGATCGGCTCAGAGGCTTTTCGAGTCAATCCGTCCTATCCGTACCCATAACGTCTTAATAAAATTTATGACGAACCGAAACCAACATCGAAACCGACACCGGGCAGGCATCAATGTCAATGCGTGGGGAAACCGGAATAGTGGCGCAGGAAGGGGGCTTTAGGCTCGAAATAACAGCCTTCTGCTCCCGTTCCTGGCCCGGGGTTTCGGTTGGGATGTGCCTGTCTCTGATGGCGAGAAGATTGAGGCAAGTTTCTTTTTTCTTCTTTTAAGGACGTATTACCGCACGGCTCTGTTGGATGAATGGCGTCTTTCCCTTTCTTTTTCGAAATCACACAAGACATGGGAAGGGTCCTTTTCTTGTTGGCACTTTCAACCGCCTCCATTTATGATCGCACACCCAAAGATATCTCTCTCTCTAAGGCAAGGGATGGGGTAAGTACCGTAAGAGTGAAAATAAGTGGAAGGTTGTGGAAATATGATTGAATTGTGCGATGAAAAGTGCAACAAGGGAAAACGACAGTGAATCATTGAACCTGTCCCGTTCCATCATATTAGATGATGCTGCAAACAAACTGAGTGTAACCAGGAAAAGTATCGCTTTTTGGTCATCATTTTATCGGAGCCTGTGAGTAACCATTCAACCAAAGTTGTACACTTTCGATTGATAGGTTTAGGGGTTTTGCCAAGGAATGCTGCTCGTTACATGCCATCGCTTCTTAACAGTCACATACCAGATACCAATTACTTACATCAATGCAGACACATTCGAGACTGGGAAGTGAATCAGGAATGTTTTCCTTCTGTTAGAGGATGTATCTTGTTGTCTGTTGCAATGGAATTTCGGGTGAATGTTTAACTATATTGAAAAGAGGGAAGATTTTCAAGTTACATTTCCACTCGAGCTGCTAGAAACGTGTACCAAAGAATATATGTTTAAATAGGAAATAATAATTAGGTTTAAATAAGCTAAAGTAACTTTTAGTTAATAGTTTAGTAGAAACAGAAATAGAAACTAAACTAAAATAAACCAGTTTAACTAAATGAGTCATTTAAGCACGCATTAAACAATCATGTTCTAAACTATGGTGCATTAACATTTTATACTTTGTATTAAAAAAAACGCTTTCATTACAGTTAAGTTTATGTTGCTACATAACAGTTATTAGTTGAAAAAAAACTGGAAATCATTCAGAAAACAAATTAAACCGAAATACCATCTCGAAAGCATCTTCGCATCTACGAAAAAATATAAGCAAAAATGATGCAAAAAAGCATCTACGAAAGAATATAAACTAAAACCTTCTCAGGAATTGAAAACAAAAGCGATACGAGCAACATGAGAAATGAACATGTCCAAACAATAGAATTATGGTTCTTTCTAGGTTTAAGTGGCTTACGCGAAAACGTTTAAGGAGTTTCAACTTTTTCAAACCAACCCGACTGGAACGGGCGGTGGAAAATGGATGAGAAAAATCCAATAAATATAGATTCCCAATGGTGTACCGCTTGGGGTGCGGGAAAGGGTAACGAACAACCATCAACCAACGGGCGTCTTATCTATTGCGGCGCATTCCAAACCGACAAAAGCGAGAGAACCGGTGAAGGTGAAGGTTTTTCGCTTCGACGAGTTTCGATTTGTGGGGGAGAGGGGGTGAAAAGGCGAAAAAGGAGTCGCTGTTTAGTCGCTGATGTGTTGTTCGTTTACAGGTGAACGCGGCGCCAAAGTGGCGTACCAACCGGCGAAAGTATCAACCGAAAGCGGGCCCGGTTTCGGTTCCAAATCGCCCATCATGATACGGGTTATTGGAAGCGGATCCTAACGGAAGGAAGTGTTTTTGCTCTCCCTGGCCGGAGCCGTTCCGAGCAGGAGATGCGAGTTTGATATGCCATCGTTTTCACGTTGGCCAACAAGCGACCCGGCGGTTCGGTTTAAAACCGAATCCTGTTTCATCCACCCGGAAACGGAGATGAAGCTTTCAGGACGGGTTGGATTGAAAACCGGCAGCGGGGGATGCCGCCGACGGGAGTGATAAGAAATTATGTTTATTGGACTAAAGTGCCAACAGTCTAGCGCGGCAGGAAACTTTGTTGTTCAAAAGAAAAATGCTACCAAGCAGCCAACCGTTCGTATGAACTTCGCCGACTGAGTGGAAGTTCCGGGTGGAATTTCCTTAACGTAACACGAGTTTTCGACCCTGTCATGCTGGCTTGTAGCGCTTCGTTCGTGTTTCTTCAAGTCTTTTTTTCTCTCTCCATTCATCGACTAGAGCGAACTTTCAACAAGCGGCGAGCTGCAGAAAGATCGGAATGTCGAATGTGCGACGAGACGACGAGACGTCGACGAGACAAAGTGTGAAGCTTAACAAGACGACACGGTTCCGGTTCCGGACGTCGGTGATATTTTAACAGCAGGTTACATCGCAAACATCGGGGGCCATCTGGTTCATTAAAAGTTCGGAATCGTTCGGTGGCAGCGCGCTCACACGATCAGGCTCATCTGACACTTGTTCTGGTGGAGTTTGACGAGTTTGGGTTTGGGGGCCAGCGGGTAACGCCTTCGGCCGTAATGTGCACCGTCGCTTGTAGTCGCCTTTTGTCCGTTAACTTTAATGCTCTTGCTGCAGCTATTCACAAGTCTTCACTTCCAGAGGCACCGGGTATAAAGATAAGTTCCGACAGAACTCGAGAAGTGTCATTCCTGCCAAAAGCTTTACTTTTCAAGCGGCGGCAAATGAAGGCAGACATTCCTGAAGAAGAAAAAAAAAGAACTCCACCTGACACCAATGAACGGTAGTCATTTGTCACCCATGACATGACGGCTAAATTGTGTCCCCCAGGAGCACCCAAGAAGGTTTTAGAGACCAGACCAAACGACTTGGACCGCTTTATGCTCCCGATACGTTCGTGTTCTTTCTGCTTGCGGTAGATTTGGTTGTCATCCCGTTGCACAATCGTTGTGTTTGAAATTTCCACTTCCCAAAATTTCACAACCGACCGATCCCCCAAGGGACAAGTCCAGAAGAAAGCCCTCTCCAATCGGGACTGTTTGATATTTGACACTCTTCCAAAAGCGGTATGACAACCGCTCAGGTCCCGGTGGATTTTGCTTGGCGGCGTTCACTCCATGCTAGAGTTCTTCTTTGCGCTGCTTTCCGAACAGCAAGACATCCGACCTTGGGAATGGTGCCTAATCATCATCTTTTAAGCGGGTCGTAAAATGCTGCCAGAGTTCATCTGCTGGCAAAAATCTTCCCCCGTACGCCGAGCCAGATAAGAGACATCTAAACTGCGCTGCCGTGGACGAAAATAGCAGTGGCAAGGCGTTGGTAAAGAACTCTACGAGCCCGAATCAGGACATGGTCTGCTATGGCGAAGATTGTTAATAAGATTGTGTTACGTTGGGCAGAACGGAGTCGGTAGTGGCTGTGCGCTAAGTGCCGCCGTAATCGTTATGACAACTGGCTGGCACTAATGCCGTGATAATTGACAATTAAAAATAATGATATTCACACCTGATGAAAAATAAGAAGGAAGATCATCTTCTCAAAATCGGTACGAAGCACTACCGTTTCAAACGCTACAGGCTTGGTGAGATTTAAAAAAAATCCTAGGCATGCTGCGATTATCGTGCTCAACACTCATTCATCTTCGTTTGGAGCGAACATGGAGCAAACGCACAATTCATTTGGGGTCCTTTTCTTTGTCAATTCCAAAAATCTCGCATTTAATTGCGTGCTTCGTGACTGAGGGTGTAATTAGGACGACGATTTCATTAGAGGATTTACCAAATGGTGCTATCAGCTTTCGACTTAGCCCAATGGACTCGGCTGGATGTTATAAACTTTTCGAAAGTAATTGTTAACCGTGTTTCGAGTAGCTTTTTCCTCCGGACTGATTTTGATTTCTTGTGGATCATTTTTTCTGAATAATCCTATTCAGCGTTTATTATTAATTTTCCTTTTTCTTCTGCACACGCTAGGAGACTAGACTACATTTAGTTTACCATTGAAAGCGCTCGTATAGTATTAGTATCGACACCGAACGTATCATTGCATGGGATAACATCCCATTATTGGGTATTTTCCGCGAGTTTATTGTGTTTTTTCAACATGCACGTTGTTCCGCCAACATTCAATATTTGCAAATCAATTTGGATTGACAATCAATTTGAGGCAATTAGCGAAGTGCTCGGTGGAACGTACCGCGGCCCCCAAGCTGTTCCACATTTTTATTGACATTGATTGCATTTAGCCATCGATACTAGAATACAACTGTAGTCGATTGAGTCGTGGATGACGCCCTTTTTTATAAAAATATGTTTTGAATGTGTTTCCTCTCCCGTGAACTGCTCATACCGTTCAAGTAGTGTGCACATAAGCCTGGCAGTACGTGGTAAGTGCACGGGAATGTATGTTTTGAACGGAAAACGATAACGATTGCTCGGAAAATGTCACGTACGTTGATAAATCCGGGCAGAAGCATCTGCATTGTATTTCAATTTATTGCTAGTCGAGAGCCGTTCATTCGTTATTGAATGGATATTTGTCTACTTGTGGAGAGGAAAAAGGGTTTCTCAGTCAAACACACACACACGATATTGGATGATTTTATGCGGAAATCATTAATCCTTTTCATGTTGAGAGGAATTATGAAAATTTCACTGGAAGAAAGATGTATTTTTATTTCTTATTCAATAGTTGAAATAAATGCTATTTTACTTATACGTTATTTTTATTATTTGGGAAAACTATTTTTGAAAAACTATATCGACGAATTCCTTGATCTGTTTAATTTGAAGAAGAAGTTAAAAATAAGCCTTTCCTGATGCCTGATTTTGTCTTACATATTTTAAATTTATTGATAAAGGCAAAAACTAACATTTTATATTTATTATTAATATATTAAATATATTTATTTAATAAAACTCCTGTATGGAGTACGGACTATAACGAAGAGCATTACAAAACAAAAACCAACTTTGTAACGTTCAAATTTTTAAATAGAAAGGAAAAATTAAACAGAGCGACCACGTTATCTCAAATAACCCAACGTCTCGCTCCGGACCGGAAATAGAACCAAAGGGTTCAGCTATCGATCCAGTGAATATAAATGATAGTTCGAGATTTCTTATCTCTATTTTGGCTTGTGCTAAAAGCGGTTTGGACGTATAATAGACTTTACCGGGTTTGAAAATGAAGGGGTGGAAGGGATACCAAACTTCGCCTATTGTTCTCCGTTTGAAATAAAATGGGAATGTCGGAAATGCGTGTTATTGTGGGCTTTTGTATAAAATAACCTTCAACACACAACTAAATACACGTGTCCGCACGTTGGTTTATCGAGCGAACGAGTTGGCCCAAACCAGTGTCGTACGCCATATATTGATTTGATTTCGATGCTTCCAACCTCAACATGCCACGCGAGGTAGTTGTATAGAGTATATGGTCTCCTTTTCATTGTTCGTTATCAGCGGGACCTCGTGAGAGGGAACGCTTGGCATTGATTTTCCGCCACTAGCTGGGGCTCATTATGTTGGAAAAGTTTTGGTGAGAGCCGGGGTTGAAAGCCCGTTCCGGACTTTGACATGCTATAGGGTTTATCGATTCCTTGTCAACACTAGGAAAATAACGGTGGCCAGGGGGGAACGTTACGACCGAAACCAGAATGGCAAAATTAATAGGATACGGTCTGCATGGATGCGTGCCTGCGCACGAGAAACGGCGGAACAAATAGTAATATAATCCTTCACGTCATAAACAACGGGGAAAGTGTGATGGGTTTGCGATAGCTTCCCGATAGGAGGAAGCACGTTCTAGCTCGGTTGTTCAGGACGAGCCGCAAACACTGCGATTCAGTGTGAAATGTTCTACCGTAACCTGTTTAGATAACAGAAAATGTACTTGCTGAAACGACCTCAAACAATAAATCAATCAACTAACACGTACAACCTAGCGGATGCCACCCACGAACAATAAACCCTTTTTTTGGGGGAAAAACCAACCAAACCAAAAACAAACACACGGCGGTTTTTGTGTACTCCAGGTTTATTTGATCTCATTATAGTTGAAGGATACATGATGTCTGCATTTATTTATATGTCATCTGATTGCATACATGCTACCACTGCCGAGACCTCCGCTCCCTTCCTCCTTTGCTCGGGTCGTGGGGACCCCAACTATCATACATACAAACGTCTCGTTCGCTCGGTTCCTTCCCAACCGTCCAACAGCGTTGTTTGGCGTGTGTGAAATCGTGCATCATCGTCTGGAGTCTCGGTTCAATCCAGTGTGCCTACTACTAAAACCACTAAAAACCTTTTGCAGCAGCAATCTCTCTTCTCTTCGTCTCTCTTTCTCTCTGTCTATTGGTTCAGGGTAGTACAGAACTGTAGTCATGCATAAATGTGTGGGGCTGTGTGTTGCTCGTTTCACTTTTTCGGGCAACTTTACTATTGTTTTTCCTCGATTTTATCTGCCCACTAGCATGTCGTGCGGTTTGGATCACTCCCTGCGTTCGTGCTCTTTGTATGTTTGTATAAACTTATTCCCGAACCAGACGGGGCTTCTGAACGGGGGAAAAAAAACGCATCCACTGTAGTTATTTTTCCTTTAGCGTTACTGTTTTTTCTTCGTTCTGAAGGGTATCTACAATGTTCAATCTATTCACGGCTGTGCTTTTCAGCTGCCATTCATCAATGTCAATGTCCCCGAAAAATAAGTATGAAAAATTAGGAAAAAAAACATTTATCTGCTGCTGTGAAACTATTGATTTAACTCGACGAAAACAGTATCATGCAAGTAAACTGTAAAACTAATGCTCGACGAAATGCGGTCCCCGGATGCCCGCTAGCATTTAGGTATATAATGCAAATAAATCTCAACAATTTCTCCCCAGATAGTATCCCACAAATTTCGTCCCGATTTCGGCCTCGAACTCACCCGCTTCCCAACTTATTTGCCCAACAGGCAAGGCATGATATCACATTTGCGCTCCTCGAGCCGGTGCGGGCAGAAGCGGGCGCTCTCGGGGTTCAGCACGTACCGGGTGCGCTGCTGGACGGCGTAGTCACCGCACGTTCTGCTGCAGGGGGACCACGCAGACCAGGCCGAGTACTCGCACTCTATCGGTTCCGGCTCGTAGCGGTCACTAGGTCCCCAGGACGGGTACGTGTCATGCCGCGACGAGTCGCAATGCACGAAGCAGCGCTCGACCTTGCGCAGCTTCCGGGGACACCGCTGACCGCCGCTTGAGGGATGCACCTGTGTTCGACGTACGACATGAAGAAAAACCCCCACAGTAAACGGAAGAACTAGCACCGGCACTGGACGGCATACACTTACCAAGATTGTGCGACTCTTCACCCGGAAGCCCTCGCCACAGGTGGCATTGCAGGGTCCGCGCTTCCAGTGCGATGTTTTGCAGTCCTGCTTTAGGTCCGTCGAACCGTACTCGGAACCACCGAACCCAGCGGCACTGTTGGTACTGATCTGGTCCCGGATCGGAATGTTGGTAAATTTACGGTCTGCCGGCGGGAAGAAAGGAACCGAATAAGCATATCATAAACGAACCCCCTCCTTTTGTCATGACCGGTAAGAATTTGCACCTAATCCTACCACATTCCCATCGCAAGGCTTACATTTTCTGACCTTACCTTTGCTACACGTATCGAGACAGTCCTCCCGGGACATGAAGTTGTTGTTGTTACCACCGCAGCCGGTAAAGAACAGTATAGAGCAGTCGTTTTTGTCACTGTCGAAGTACCAGCGCGCCTGCGAATCACGGCAGTTGCCCGGTTTGGGCTCCAGGAAGCAAAGCTCTGCCATGGGGAGAACAAACAAAGAGGGCTGGAGTTAGAAATTGTATGAGATGTATGAAAAATAACACCAAACATCGACGTAACCAGTTCTATGATATTATCTGGATTGAAAGGTATAGACTTTTTGATGAACGCAGAGTTTATTATTTCGACACGTGTGGTGAGTGTAACTGGTTTGACAAAACATAGTTCCTCCGGGTCGGATTCCATAATTCTTAACACCCCCTCTCAATTGGCGACCCCAATCATAGTTCTAAGCCATTGAAACCGGATGACATCCAATGCTTTTGTAAATATATCGGCTTGTTGCTCGTTAGAGCTTATTGGCTCTATCTTGATGTTCCCAGCAGTTACGTGCTCTTCACGTCCATCTGACACTTCCATGTAGAGTTCTTCCTTCAGAATCCCATGCAGGAAAGCTGTCTTCACGTCCATCTGATGTATGCGGAATCCATCATTGACGGCAACGGCTAGTACCACTCGAACTGTAGACAACTTAGCAACTAGGGTAAACGTATCCTGATAATCAATTCCCGGACGCTGTAGAAACCCTTTGACTACCAGTCGCGCCTTATTATCTCTAAAACATAGAGGTTTCCTCGCTGATACGCTATGGCGATCGTTTCACCATTTAGCTTTAAGGTAACTTGCTTTTCTTTGAAATGCACATCTACACCTGCCTTAGTTAACTTCTTAACAGACATGAGATGTTTCCTTAAAGATGGAACATACAGGACATCTGTTGCGCTCATCATTGTTCCATGATTGCTCATTCCATTGATGGCACCTGCTTCCTTTGCCACGAGGGATTTTTCATTCTTCGCTACGTTGATGTACACCGGTTTCTTCAGTGGTTCCACAGACGCAAAATATTGCTTCGAATTTGCCATGTGTTCACTGGCTCCTGAGTCAAGAATAAACCCGAGCTTTTTCGATCCTTCATCCGATAGCTTCTTACATCTGACATCATCCGGCGTGAACACGACCGATCTTGATCCATTTGCAATGTTGGCATTCGTCTTGTTTCGACAGTCTTTCTTCATGTGACCACGTTTGCCACAGCCATGATATTTTTCCTGAGTCCTTCGGACGGGGATAGGGAGGTTGTTTCGGAACGATCGGTCCGCGCCGTGACTACGCCGACAACGGAGAAATCGCAACCGGGTTAGAAATTGAACTTGCGGATTTGTCGAGAGTTTGATCCGTGCCGACTATGCCGACACCGGAGGAGGCGCTCTCAAAATTTCCTAAGTCCTTCGGATATTGGTGGGAATTGGAACCACTAAAATTTCGGATTGCTGAAAGGGTAAAAAGTTATTAAGGCGAACCTCACAAGTGTTGAGGTTGAGATAATGTTTTATTCAATAATGTCTTCGGCTTATATACCTAAGTTGTTCCTATCGACTAAGAAGCGTGGCCGAGATACAGGATCTCGTTCCAACATCCGCGTTTGCTAATTACGTTCAATCCTGTTCATTAATCCTGTTGAACTTGATATCGACCTGTGCGATGCGTGATTACATTGTTGTTTGCCTTTCTGTTTTTGCCTGTTTCCGATATTTGGTCATGCTCTACTATGTTTCAATTCGAATTTAGTTATTTCGTTATTTGTTTCAATGTTGTGTTTAGCCTTCTTTTGATTCTAAGATACGTATTCGGATCTTATGCTGGTCATGTAAACAAATCAAGATTGTTTACGGTACCTTACCGAACGCTACGCATATCATAAATGTTGATTCGTTCTCTTGCTATATTCGGCTATTCTGTCGTATGCGTAATTCATCAATCCATCATTTACTTTAATTGGTGCAACATTTTATTGTTGAACATGTTCTGACACGTTCTGTTCTGTATCTCCAGTTTGCTGACTTCCCTATGAGCAAGAAGATTGTGTTTATCAGTCTAAAATCGGTGTGGCACGATTAACTGAAGAACGAAAAGCTTGGAGCAAGAACCATCCATTTGGTTGGCCCGTGAAGAATGGAGACGGTTCCCAGAACCTGATGAGATGGGAATGTGCTATCCGGAAAGAAGAGGACGCCATGGCAAGGTGGTTCGTACAAACTGCGAATGTGTTTCATCAGTGACAACCCTCTCAGTCCGACGCTATGCATGTTTCAAACTCCTCTGTTCCATCCGAATGTGTTCCCTTACGGAAAAGTGTCTGTCCACGTTGGGTGAAGGAAAGGATTGGCGTCCGTCGATTACAATTAAAACAGATTCTATTGGAAATAGGAGCCCGGGAGCCTTTATCCTCTACCACCATTACCGTCTGCTGTATATAAAGCGCGTACGAGCACAAGCACGCGCAATGGCAGACACATTTTGAACTGCAGTTGATCGTATCGTGTTTTACACGAATTTCCATCTAAGCTGATAATCGGGAGGATGAGCTGCGGTTATTTTTATTCAGCTGGATCTGGATAGCAAGTGAAGCAGAGTGGCGCAGTGGAAGCGTACTGGGCCTATAACAGGGTGGTGACTGGCATGACACGAATGACGGATCAGCTAATGTCAAAACATAGTTCCTAAGTTTGTATGCGACTATTTCATCAGTGACTACGCTATCAGCCCGACGCTATGCATGTTTCAAACTCCCTTTTTCCCGTACGGAAAAGTGTTTGTCCACGTTGGGTGAAGGAAAGGATTGGCGTCCGTCGATTACAACTAAACAGATTCTATTGGAAATAGGAGCCCGGGAGCCTTCATCCTCTACCACCATTACCGTCTGCTGTATATAAAGCGCGTACGAGCACAAGCACGCGCAATGGCAGACACATTTTGAACTGCAATTGATCGTATCGTGTTTTACACGAATTTCCACCTAAGCTGATAATCGGGAGGATGAGCTGCGGTTATTTTTATTCAGCTGGATCTGGATAGCAAGTGAAGCAGAGTGGCGCAGTGGAAGCGTACTGGGCCTATAACTGGGTGGTGACTGGCTTGACACGAATGACGGATCAGCTAATGACAAAACATAGTTTCTGTTTTTATCATCCGGGTCGGATGTTCCCTAATTCTCCACAAAAGGACATCATTTGCTGAGCCTTAAGACCCTTTACTTTGCTATCACACCAAGGTGTGGAGTAATTAAATTAATTAGACAAACGTATTTACAAATGAAATTGTGATCCCCATTCATTCATTTCTTGCCAGATCGTGTAGAACTAAGTAAATGATAGGGAGGAATACAAAATTACACACCGGTAAGTCCCTTTGTAGGGAATAATTTTAATGATGCGGTACAGCACATACCTGGAACGCCGTAAAGTCCATCGCAGGGAGGCAACCCGTGTCCACAGATTGCCTCTTCGACCGTCTCTACACCGTAGCACGGATCGTTCTGGTCGGTGATGTGCAAATCGTTGTCAACGCCATCTTGCTCATCGTCCTCTTCTTCTCCACTGTCGTTTTCTTCGTCCTCGTGCGGCGATGTGCGCATACGGGATTGGTAGTAGTTGACGAAGCGCTTGTGATGCACCTTCATGTTATTGTTGATCGGCATACGGGTGCGCATTTTACGCCCCAGTCCACATGTCACACTGCACGGGCTCCATTCGGACCATTGGGTCATCTTGCACTTCGGGTTAATCTGAGAAGGAGGAGAAAAATATAACCACACACATAGTAGGATTAGTTGCAGTCAACAAAGGGTTGTCTGTGTTGATAGTTACATCCGAGCTAAGAACGGGTTGGGAGATGTCCCCAGCGCAGTCTGCATCGCATGGTACGGTGTGCTGGAGCCTCGGAGGGTTAGGAAGACGTTCGCACTTCTTGCGTGCACCCTTCTTCTTGTACTTCCGGGAGCGGGTCTTGTTGCCTTTACCGCACGGTGAGCTGCACTCGCTCCATGGGCCCCACTCGGTCACCTCGCACTCCGAGTCACCCTGGAAAGCCTCCTCCACCTCCTGACTGTTGACGTCACAATCCCGGTCAGTGCCAACGCACGGCCGTCGGTCGAAGAGCTTCTTTTTGCACTCCGCCTGCTTCGCCTTCATCGGATGCTTGTACACGCGACGACGCGTCTGCTTGCCCTTGCCACATCGGGAGCTGCATTCTGTCCACTCGGCCCACGGTTCCGTCTCGCACGCCTGCTTCGTTTCGTTGTCCTCCTCGTTCTCCGCCTCACAGTTCTTCTCGTACAGCCGCTGCCGGGAAAGGTAAATCCGGGCGAGCGGTTTCATCTCAGCCCCATCCTTATCGTAGAACGGCGAGCGCGGGTCATTCGGGTAGTTCGACTTGATGCGACGGATTGCATCGGGAGGGTTGGTAGGCTGATCCGGCGAGATGTACGTTGGACCACTGTCGGTACCAGCGTCCCACGGGTACAGGTTGAGGATTTTGTTTTCGATCCATGAGCAGTTGGTCAGGCACAGCTCGAGCCCGGACACTCCGACGATCCAGTCGGGTGAGGGATCGATCATAGACACCAGCGAAACTAGATGGTGATTTGAGTCGACGCGGAACACGGCAAACGTTTTACCGGTCACATTGGGATATGATATGCCCCGGGCCTTGATGATGGTACGTATTTTGTCGCTCTGTAAAGAATGTAGATCGAAAACGTTGTACTTTACGCCATTTTTGTGCGCTTGGAAAAGTAACGTTAACATAAACTGTTTACTTCGCAGGGTTCAATTCTCTCGTCGTATGGCCTGCCTATGTTTACAACGGTTGAAGCTGATTTGAAGAACTAAACCCACGCTGGTATAAACGGCATCTACATAGCAATGCGAGAAATGTCATTCCTTGTTTCAGTACATTAGTAGCAAAACGCTTGTTTCACGCGCGTTGTTCAATCGTAGTAATCGCAATTAATCAATCGAAAAATAGAGCGCATTGCACAATCTTCGTAAAGAATCTCACAAGCAAACACTTCATCTAAACCCAAAAGATGTTCATCTTGTCCGCTACCCGCATGGCTACAGTCGCACGGAGCTTGGCCCTGACTGGTCCAAAGGCCTACATTCGACCGTTCAGCTCCGGCACTTTCATCATTTCCGGGAAAATGGATCGTGCCGTAAACCCAACTCTTTTGCCGCCTATTCGGACGATTAACACAACTACGGTGCTTCGTGACATCGATTCTGCTGCCAAATTCATCGGTGCGGGTGCAGCGACAGTTGGTGTTGCAGGTTCCGGCGCCGGTATCGGGACCGTGTTCGGATCGCTGATCATGGGCTACGCAAGAAACCCATCCCTGAAGCAGCAGTTGTTCTCGTACGCAATCTTGGGCTTTGCCCTGTCTGAGGCCATGGGATTGTTCTGCCTCATGATGGCGTTCCTGTTGCTCTTTGCGTTCTAGAAGTCTACAGAAGACACACCGTAAAATATCTGAGAGTACATATTACGGTCAATTATGTAGCTAGCGGAGTACAATAAAATGCAAGAGCAAATAGAAAACTAAAAAAGATGCTGTTCGTATTTTGAGTCTAGCCAACATTTCAATTACAATGATTCAAAGGCGGAGAAACAACCGGATGCGATACCTCGGTAAAGTAATTGCAGTTGGCGTATGCCTGCTATGATCCAAGTAATCGTGTCGTGGATGGAACGGTAATGTATAAAATGGATATTGTTTCTGAGCATACATACCTGATTTTTCAGTTCACTTTCCAGCATCCGGGTGGATCCATGCTCGGCAACTTGCTTCAACCCTTCGCTAGCGACCTGTCCGTATTCCCAGAACCGATAGTCGACCGTGTGCGATGCACCGATTACATCGCTGAATCGCGTGAGCCATCCATTGGAGGGGAAGTCCTTCGGGTGTGTATGCCTCGACCAGAGACCCTCGAACGTAAGCTCGTACTTGGCCTCGTCACAGGCGCAACACTCTTTCAGCACCGCCGGCTGAGTGTCGACCGAGTCTGCTTCGTCCTCGCACATCGTCTTAGTGAGCGGTCCATCGTCCATGTACCAGACGTCCCGGTGCTCGACGACGGTCGCACGGATCGAAATACAGCCACTACCCGCCGGAGGCGCAACCCAGTCCACTTGGATCTCGCTTTTCGGCAGCGAGTTCGTTTGGGTGACCGCGTTCGGGCAGCGCTCGCTGAACCTTGTCAACGGATCTCCGAGCAGCTGGAAAGTGCCTACGTTGTGAACGCCCGTAGGCGATGCGTCAGGGCTCTTCTCCGCGGCCAGCAAGAAGCCGGAAAACTTGTGCGGCACCTGCATCGACCGGATACCGACGAGGCTGACTGTGAAGGTAAGAGGGAGGTACAAGGGTAAAAGAAGCATACGGCATCGGGATGTAAAATTAACAATTCAAACCACGGGTTTCTCAATCGAAGCCGGAAACCATGCAGCAAACTTGTGCCCAATTCTCGTGAACGAGTGTGGCGTATGGTTCGATTGGAATTGTAGCTCCAGCAAGCCTTTATCTAGCCTCGGGCTTTTCCGAACGACAAAGTTCAATAATGTGATGTTACGTTGCCAATGCTTCGGTTTCGCCGAAGGTATCATCTACCACAAATGGGAAAGTAGAGGCCAGAAAGAATACGGACAATCTAGACGAGGAGACCAGGGCAGGCAAGGGAGGGTTTAATTTAATGTAATGCAATTTCCTGGCCATCTTCGTCTCTGCATTGCGTCCTTTGCCCTGCCGAACACCAACGTCGTACACAGCTTTATCCAATAATCTTCCAAACGACCGCTATCGTTCGCAGCCCCATTGATGGGGGTTTAATGTTTGCTGCTAATTACATCATGAAATGACAACGGTTCTACATCTTACGACGTCGGTCCCGGATCACAGGAATATGAGGAGAGTAAAAATAGAAGTAAACGCCATAGAGAGAAAATGAGAGCTGAGTCTTTGAACAAAGCTAGATTCGATCGGAAGATTGTAAAAATGGACGTAAAAGCTGGGAGAGGGAAGAAAAACTTTCCTCAATGATTGAGCTGACAATCCTCGTGAGTATCGATGGAGGGTTGCTTCTCCTAGAAGTCCTGTAAGCACAGGTTAGCAGGAAACATCATTTTCCAGTTACTTTATTTTAAGTTCATTATATTTTTTTTCCGGTTCTACGAATTCAGAAGTACTATCGCTCAAGGATACCTTCCCTTCAGTGTGGTCATGATTTTAAATTGTCAATTTGCTCATTACTGTACGAAGGAGAATGTCCATTACATCGGATGGTGCACCACTGAGCTCTAACGAAAATCGATCGATGATGGAACCTCTTCCCGAGCGGGTTTGCTTATTTTAAGTTTTAATTTTCCTTGCTCTAGCAAATACCGTACCATCTCCATCTGCCAATGGGGGCTTAGTCCGGTTTAGCAAACACAGGAAGGTTGGCCTTTAGATGAAAACCACACAAAACTCGCTGGAGATCCTGGCAGGCAGATAACGAAGCTTGGGTTTACCGATTCGTTCGGTTATTTCTCTTCTTCTTCCGAGCCCATTTTGAAGGATGTAGCCATCGAACTCTCAGGCCATCGTCCGGCAATCTGGCATTGAATGCGGGAAAGGGGAAGTGAATCTAAATCCAATATTGACACTTGAATCTCCGGTCAGAAAACGAAAGCTCTCTCGCTCTCATTGAGTTCGCTTCCCTTTCTATTAATTCGGTTTGATTTTAGATTGCCAAAGGAGAAGTGACACGAGGGAAGATAAATGGAGCCATATGAGGGCAAACTGGCCGACCCGGAGGGCGGCGGTGCATTCGATTTTCGAGATAATCCCCGAACGCAACGCTGGACACGGTAATGGCGTTCGCGTGCGCTGAAGTGGTTGGAGTCGGTGGTAATCGAAAAATAAACGATGTAAAAGCTCCGGCAGGACATCGAAATGGCAATGGCATTGTATGTGTGTGTGTTTGTGTTCATTTTAAAAGGAAATGGAAAACGGCACAAATGATGGCTATCGAAATTGTGCCAGCATCATCGATCGATAATTGAATTTTCTGGAGGTCGTTAAAGGATGAATGAAGATTTACGACGTGTTGTAACGCATGTTGGCGGTGAGAGAGAAATTTTTAAAATGTATCCATACCGTGGTTTGGTTGGAAATTAAGCCATTTGGGTTTGGGGGACGCGGAAATACAGGAGAATACTCACTGGTGTACAATTCTCCCGGGACGTACTTGTCCGCGTTGCCCGAGATTCGCAGCCGGAATCGGCCGTCGGCGGGCGATTTGCTTGCGCCGGAACCCTCGGGTGATCGGTCACAGCGGAGGGCGCGGGTGAGCTGGGTGGCGTCGAGCAGCTGCAGCAGGACGAAGGCGCCCACTAGCAGCAACCGGCCGGGGGTGGCGCGATGCTCCCGGCCCGGGGCTCTCCTTCGTATTGACCTCATTTCAGAATGCGATTGCGAACTTTGGCGGACTGCACTGCGGGTGCCTACATCCAGCAGGGTCCCTTTCGTCTGTTGGACGTACTCCAGAAATGGACCGTGGAGGCGACTAGAATGGGAAAAAATAAATGAAATATCGTGTAGCGAATGCAATCGAAATTGCGATGGAATTATTTGTGTAGCTTTGTGTCGCGACAGGTGATTGTTATGCATATCAATCATCAATGGTGCTTCAAACGAAGATTTGTTCATCCCACCAAGTTGTTTGAAGTACAGGAGAATCTAATCAATCTTGTTTTCTTAGAATAGAAATAGAGATGTTTCATTAGAATTTGAAAAGAAATAACAAGCCTTTTTACATTGTACTATCGTCGTGATATAACATCATTTAAATATCTTCCACAATTCTTGTTTATCTACATTTAATTAAATTTTAACGGCTATTTATAAACGGGGTATTTGGAATTTAGAAACTCAGGAACTTTGAAATTATAGTTATTAGATTTTTCTTGATTTTATGATTTGAAATAGCTAAACTAATTTTATTTTCATCATGAAATAACTTTCTCTTTCCCATTACAGATATCGTTTTAAATCAATGCATCGATGCAAAACCAGTGCACAAATTTGTTTTCCTTTTCGAGGAAAAATCAATACCGTAAAGCACTGGGACATGACGAAGAACATAGCAGGCGGGGATGGAAAGACAGACTGCTGATTGCTGTGCTCTCATTGCCGTTCGATTGGCAGTTTCAGAGCTTGATGGCGCTAAAAGTGTTGATTGCCAGTGATGATTCCATGGTTCGAAAGGTTATCGCCAGGCCAGGCCGTCCAACACGAGGTGCACGTTGTACAAACGAACGACGGAGCAAGTGTCCGAGGTCTAGCTTCGAGTGTAGCAACGCGTAAACAACCTTTCGTGGTGCCGATGCATGACGAGTACGTTCTGGTAAGTTCGAATCCACCGAGAACTAGATGTATTGATATAGTTTGATTGTACCGAGGTTGGAACAGTGCATTGTGCTCAGGAAGGAGAGTCGACTTCATTAACGAAGTGAACTTCAAAAAACACCAACGAAATCACAACTCATGGAATGTACTTCGGAAAACCATGTTTCCCGGTTTAAAGAAAAACAGTACATTTTAAAAACGAAGCCGTAATCCGTTCTTGTGGAATTCCGTTCAGAAATCTGCACTGGAAGGCTGTTCAAGTGGAATCGATTTCGTAAAGTGTCCGGCTCAGGCGTGACAACGAAGTATTTTCATTTTTTCCCCGGTAGCTCTTCTCGCTCTTTACCCTTGCCGGCAAAGCCGGAAGCCATTCATAAGACTTCGGGATACATCTGGTTCGCTGCTGGTGCACTTCGTATTGCCACCGATAAACATCGTATTAGCTGCCAGCGATGGTATGCCTTCCTTTCCGATTCTGAACTGCCTTCTGAAGCGGATGTAATATTGAAATCATCTTCATTGCTTTCGGTTTCTTCTTTGCACTTTGCGTCTTACAGTTTTCTTTCGTTGCATACTTTCGGTCCAACATGGGGAGCTGGTTGGATTGGATTTTTGCCGGCTGGTAATACCGGATGGGAAAAATAAAAAAGCATCCATGGACGGGTTGCTCCTGGCTGGGTTCCGACTATGTGTCAGCTGCATGCTGCTTCCGGCTTTTCGGAAGGATTGTCCTGCGGCCCTTCGAGGCGGTGTGCAGCTGCTTCCTGTGGTGTTATTTCAATAAATATTTCATCGACAGATTTGCTCCTTTGCTGACAAAATGGACGCATATGGATGCATGCCCAACTTGCACCTTTCAGGAGCAGCGTATAAATCAACCGGCGTGCTTTTGTGGCTGCACTTTGGATTTTTTATTCCATGCTTGTGATGGGAAAGCTTTTCAATCCCCCTCTGCTTTTCAATACCGCCCCACTTCCAGTGAGTATGGTCCTGCATGCTAGCTTTTATTGCCCACGTTTTCAAAGTTGGCTTAAACCCTCAACCACAAATCACTCACTCTTATTTTCTCGGGCACTCGAGCAATGGTTTCAGATTTGATAAAGTTTGTGGTTTTGGTCTCTGCCCACAACTAATCGGAGAAATGGATGCGGTAACTTTGGTATGTCACGAATGGTTTAGGATGGGAGGGAAGTGTTTGGAAGCGAAAATTGTTGGGATTAGATTTTGGTGCACCGCAAAAGTGCTTCAACGACATTACTGGATTAGCCCCGAGCGTTGCACTTTTTGATAATCGTTGCGGTCCGAAGGAATGATTCGTTGTACCCAAGGCTAATGAGATTGTCTGCTGCGGTCACGGGCGGAATGTTTTCTCCCGCGGGAGAAAACTCATCCGGATTTGGTGATAATTAGATAAATTATGCATAGACCAAACCGGTCGGAAGCGGACGGTTCGTGGAAAACCGTACATAATAAATGGTACATGGATCCCGGTGCTGCATAAGCACATCCACGAGTCCTTTTACGACCGCCTTTTATGCCCTCGGACGTGCTATGTGCTGTGGCAGCGATAGATAACGCGCTGGTGGTTTCACCCGTGGCACTAGTTATATCACTAAGCAGCTTTACGGAAGCTTAAAATATGAAATTTCCCTATTCCCAGCAGTTTTCCTTGGACGGGGTAAGAAAATGGTAGAAAAGAACAAGGCAAGATGAAGGAATCGGTTCCAGGCAAACCAAATGTGCGATACGAGACAGGCATTTTTCGGGGCCGTATCGATGGCCCCGTTCCACGGGGAATCGAATTTCTGCCAACTGCTGGTCGACCTGATAAGAGTCGCTCTACCCTCCGGAGGATTCTTTCGGCCCTATTCTGGCTATTGATGGATGAAAAGCATTCCTTCATCGTGATAGGTAAATATTTCATTCGGATTGAGGTGTAGGAAACTTCAAAAGTTGTGAGAAAGTTTTCTTGAAACGCGCCAAAAACGGCTATATACAATACAAATACTAAGAAGCAAACGCATAAATAATCATGCCCAGGGTGATGATGAGGTTCTTTATTATTCAAATTGGGTGAATAAAGTTTATCAAAAAAGAAGTTCTTCAAAGCTACCGTAGAGAATACGAATACCGATAACGGTATGTTTATTAGTTTTCTTCATGTTCGAAAACTTTTTCTGTGAGTTCTTCGGAACTGGATAATAAATTTAAATTTACAAACGTTTTGTTAATTCAATTTGATGCATTTGTATAACCATTTGATTATTGACAAAAATAGCCTTTGACATTCATAGTATGTGGTTTTATCTTTACCAACATTTACATTAGATTTATTTACTTAAATTGAAAATGGAGTAATAGCCTGTTCCATATGCTAGTTAGGAAGAGAGTTCCGTTCCGAGTTATTTGAATTCAGAATGGAAACTATGTTTTTCTAATGCTGGTAAAGTTAGTCAGAGTAAGAGTTTATGTTTCTATTGTGTAAATATTCATCTTCATTTTTTTTAATCTTAAAAGCATTTTTTACATTTGTTTGTTCATATTTTTCTGCCTAGCTTAAATAAATTATCTTCGAATGGAAAAAAAACCCAATGATTTTCCAACGACAATCCATTCGTTTTCAATTATAAACCGTAAGCCGTTTGAAAACAATCGTGCCATTTCGCACAAAATCGCAAACGGACGTGTCCTTTACCTTGCTCGACCGAGCACCGACGGCTGAACTTTGCCTCGATGCGTGCTTCCTCTTTCCGTTTTGCCTCCGGTCGGGAAAAGCGTAGTATCCACAGTTTCCGCTTTTCCGTTTTTCTCGGGGCTCGTCTCGTCCAACCGCTTTCCACTGCGGGGAAATAAAAAGGACGAGCAGGTGACACGGTCAGAGTGTGTCGGTGTTGAAGTTGTCACCGCTTTGTTTACAAACAGTCACAGTCCTTTTGCTGGTTTCGCCCCCCACTAACACCCACCGCCCCACGCGCCCCACTTCCGTGTAAACACTCTGCAGGCCACCGGTTGGCAGCGGAAACAACAGAAATTGTTTGAACACTCACAATAAGTTTTTTCTCCTCACACACTTAGTTTGCACGTTCTGTTTACCTTATTCAAGTTTTTCCTCTCAATTGAATTGGTTTCGCAGCAAAGTGTTGCTTGTTGTTGTGTCCTCTGTCCGTGTTTATAAGTATTGTGGCGAGTTTAGGCAAGTGCTGTGTGTTTAACGAGCATAACAATGGCCTGAGCTTTTCCTTGCGAAGAATAAAAGCTCATTTCAATTTACTCATCCATGTTGAGGCCATTTGTACGCCCAAAGTACCCAATTAGTTTTAGTATTTTCTTTGCGATTGGCCATTTTTAGGGAGGGTGGATGAATGTTTTTAGATGTTTCATTTCTCTTTTCTCTCGTGGTGTTTTTTTTCTGTTGGTAAGGCTAAGCCATTTGACCTAATGCAAAACCATTACTTTTTTCTCTGCACAATACAAAAGGCAGCTTTTCTGTGCTCCTACTCATTCTTTTTTTTTTTTGCTTGGTTTTTAGTTTTCATTTCGTCCTTTTTCCGCGCGCTCGAAAAAGTTGATGTTGATGAATGTGGAGGCCTGCAGAAAACTAATTTCCTTGGAGGAAGGGAAGCTCTCTCCTCCTGTCGTTTCCTGACATCCTCGGGCAATCCTACATCCTTTCATGTCTCTCTTCCCCGCCCGGCACCACTGATCCTGACGGCACGATGGCAATTAAGCAAATCGCAACAAAGTGGACAATAAAACGGACCGAGAGTACCGAGAATAGGATTCGGGCCAAATTAGACGCAACAAGAAGGAAAGGGGAGAGCACAGTGGTTGAAGGTTTGGGGGCGGTGTCGAAGAATAATGGCCGGGTTTTTTTTTATGTCGCTCGATACTGCAGAAAAGTTCCAATTTGTGATGCCTAGTGGGTACTGCTCTCATTGGGTTGGGGTGGTTGCTCCGGTTCCCCGAGAGGGTTTCCTTCTATATTTTTGGGGCAGTTTTTAAACAGGATTTTTTTTCTTCCGTCTTTTCTGACATTATCCAAACATAGCTCCGTGCACTGCAGCATTCATTGCGGCGGAAAACGGGCGTAAAATGTGGACAACATCAACGTTCCTTTCGTAATGGTTTCGTTTCTTCACCACGCATAAACTGAACTCAGCTTGATTGAAACAGTAAAAACAGCTGAATGAAAAGCCCAATATGGTGGTTATTCTGTTTTCTTTTTAAAATTCAAGTTTAATAATAATGTCTGGTTTTCGTTTCAGAACTCTACGCAAACATAGTGAAAATATAGAGTGTGAGATCAAGCATATAAAAATATTGAACATTTGAGGTCTGTTTAACGCTTCCCTCTGCAAGGTACTAAATGTTTGATTAGTATTTTTTTTAATTCTTTATCATTATTGTATGTTTGTCAACAAGTGATCAACTGTTAAACATGAGAAAAGTTATATTTCTGTACTAATGTAATAATACATTGCAGATATGATGTTTGGATTGATAGAAAATCTATCTTCTATCTAACATATCGTTGTTAAAAGGTACACTCATTTGAGAGTGAATGTTGTGTGAATGTGCAAACATTCACTCTCAAATGAGTGTACCTTTTAACAACGATATGTTAGATCTAGCATTATTCCACGAAATGTTACAAAAAGTTGACATTGTGGGATGATGGGTTTGAGCCCGCCACAACATCAATGAAAAGGATTAATTCCGAGTAATTGAGGAATAGATATGAAATTGAAATAATTTGCTAATATGCACAATATCAGGCAATTTTTTTTTATGATTCCCACAGAACGCATTCGTTGGAAACGCCATCGATACGCTAAAACTTTAACCGTTCGTCAATTGAACGTTTCCGTTAATCGTTGTAACGCTGAACTTTAATATCGATATCATATTCCTAATGCAGTGTCGACACGTTTAAACTTTAACCGGTTCTTCAATTGAACGTTTCCGTTAATTGTTGTAATGCTGAACTTGAATATCGATATCATATTCCCAGCACAGTGTCGATGTCAAGGAAACGGTCCATCACGCTTCACGGGCACATCTCATGCTGTCCAATTTAAACCCGTTACCATCCGGCAGAAACCTGAACCTTGATGCGCGCCGTTGTGCGTTTCTCCGTCAAACTGGCGTGCCTGGGAGTTTGATGCGCAGCAGAACAATTAAAACCGGGAAAAGAATTTGCTGGGGGTGGTTTGTTGGGAAGGTGGGTGTTTTAAATTTATCCTCAACACCATCACCACGTCCGAAGCACGGCGTTTACTATCCCGATGGCCTCACGGGTGGCCTGATCAAGGTCAGCATGCTGAACATGGTGCGCAACGGCGCGCAACGTTGCTTTCGCTTGGTTAAGATGGAGGTCACGTTGAAGAATGAAATTATTTCAAGTCATGTTATCTTCTTTGTTTTGGCAAAGCAATCATTTCAAATTGTTATTCACAAATGGGCGCATATGATCCTGGGTTTTTGTAGCAACAAACACGTTTTCATATTTCTTCTCAACTTGCTTCCTGTTTTGCTCGCTTTCACTGCACTCGATCGTTCACAAACGGGAATGAAATTTGCGCAGCCAGTTTTAGGACGAAGCGTGCGAACTCTTATCACAAAATTTACCACACAAAAACAAACCCCATTCACAATCTCACCAAGACGAAAGCCAAACCACGTCCCCCCACACGACGATGTCTGGCATTTGTTGTTTGTTTTTGCTACATCTTTTCAATTTATTTTTTTCCCCGAATTGGTTCCCGTTTTTTTCCGACTGATAGCGTGCTCCGGCGACGGCGCTTGGAACGTGTTTTCCAGTGTTGCCAACCCGTAGGGTTGGTTGGTTGGTGGCGGCCACGAAACGATGCTACAATAACGAGCACTATCATCACCAGTAATGCGATTTTGCATTATGCGTCACGTTTTATTTTTTCTTCAGCTCACTCCCTCCGCCTTCGGTGTGTTGCCTTCGCCACAATCAGCACCGCGCATCTTCAGCAATGCTGGGTGCTAATCTTAAAAAACATGCTCACATTTGTGCCATCCGTTTGCCCACAGACTTCGCTGATAACCACCGGCACACACTCACTCACCGCCTTCCCTCGGGAGGAGGAATGTTTCGCACGCAAACACACATTAGTTTTCGTTTTAATTTTCTTCATCGGTGAACGGTTTGAATCGAGCGGGTAAAATAAACCTTTTCTGTGGTAATTTTTTCATTGTTGTAAATGTGATACACTTTGTTTAGAACTCGTGTTTGCGTTGTGCACTAAAACAAATTTAACTTTTATCATCACTACATAAAATTCCAAATGAACAAAATCTTCCAACGCTTCCTTAAACGCTATTTCTTATTTTATTTTCTACAGCAACCACCTTCGATGGGGCCGCCTGGTCCTCCGATCGACGGGACAACAACACACCGCACACGAACACCTTCTCTCACCTTCTTATCTCGTTGGGGGGAAAGACCGGAATCTTATGTTTAAACGCGTTCGCACTACTTAGATCACCAGAGAGACCGTTTGGCCAACCGTATCGTTGCGCGTTCGGAAATAAACTGACCGACTCGTCGGTACCGCATGGGGATGTCACTCCTCGACGCTGTTGCTGTTGCTGGCAAGCATATTTCGGGATGCTGTAGAACCGTTTCGCTCTTCCAATTTGACGCTCGTGGTGGAGCATACTCTCTGGCAAACGCGTATCCCTCGGCGTTGGTTATCTCGCAGTTTTGTTTTCTGCCTGCGAGATTGCTTCTCACCGGTGAGCGACGGTCTGATTGTGCATTCGGTTTGTTGTGAACCAGTTCGGCGAAATTTGTTTTCAGAAATGTTTCAATTTAAACCTGCACTTTCCGGGGGAAAAAAGCACGTTTGCGAGAAAATAGACTGGCTGTGCAAGGCAAACTCATACCGGGAGTAGTTCCATTGAACCTGTTTATGTTTCGCGAAAGAGTTAGTATGTATTGATGCAATTCTTTAGGGGTTTTTTTTTAATTTAAAATTTAAATTTGAAGTTTTTTTTAAATGGATGAAATCCTCTGTTTGTTTAAAGTTGATTCTGAGTGTTGAAAATAGTAGTCAATTTAAAAAAAGGATGTGGTTGCGAGATAAAGGGAATGCAGGTTATGGAAATTTAAAGCAAGAGGTTTCAAAATACATTTACCAAATGATTTGAATGTTGTTTGCTCCAGCGCATTAACAATTTAGCTCGGTATTTTTCGGAGAAATGTTACTATTCAAAATCAAAATATTAGCGTTATTAAATTTTACGGAATCCCAATCATCTACATCCTTCCATGAGTAGTAACGATGATTACCATTTTGTCTGCTTTGTTGAATTCATGAGAGTTTGCGAAAGGGTTCCAAGAATATTGTTATTGAATTCCTCCGATATATGTAGCAACTTTGAGCTTTATTTATTGCGAAAGCAAAACTATCTCCTTATCACTCGTTCGGTGGAAGTACTCACTCGCCAAACTCACCCTCGCTTCTCACTCAGGCTCACTTCATGCATGCAAGCACGGTACGAAGCACCATGCGTTCCCCATCCGTGAAGCTACACAGTCGAACGCCATTTCCTTCCCATATTGGAAACCGTTCGGGAGGTGGTGGTCGATGGCGGGATTTTTGATACTCGCTTCGGCTTCCGGGAGTCTCCTGTTCCGGCGGTGGCCCCCGTCGGGGCAACGGTTTGGTATGACGTTTATTAAAATTTTACTAAAATGTACACTCAGCACACCGCCTGGCTCCCCCCCCGCAGCGGCACCGAATCCCCGGCGGCTTCGTCTGCACTCTTCCGCCTCTCCGCCGGTGGTGCTTTTCAAATATGAAAAGTTGATGGTTTTGGTTGGTATAATATGTGCCGTATTTTTTTGTGTCGCCCTTCCTCTGTCCCATTGCATATGCATAAGCGTCATATGGTGTTGGCCAGCCAGTGAAGGTGATTGGGGTTAGCGTGTTTGGGTGGTGGTGTTGTGTTGGCTTACATTTTTTTGTTTTGTTTTGCTGCTCATGTGTTTATGGTTCTATGCGCGCAAACACTCTGCCCCCCGGAAACTAACGGATCCTTTGTGGTCCAACACGGCGTGGCTAACAATTGCACGCCGCTAGGTGAGGGTGAAATAAATTGAATTGTCATTTCTTTAAACGCGCGGAGATGTGGGGTTGGCCGGCGGAGGGCGAAATGTGTCAGATGGAGTTGATGTTGTTAGGTTGGTTAACAAATGGAGTATAATAGGAAATTTGTTCGGGGTTGCAAGTTTAATCATGTTTTGCAAATGGTTGTTTCCAAAACCGCGGTACATTTGGCCGGGAGTTGATTTCGTTCGCTCAGTTAAAAACAATCTAAAAAATGTCTGCTTTTGATTCTGCAAGGTACGACATGTTAGCAGTATAAATGAATTAACTCTCAGAACGCATCATGGGAGAACGGTGGTTGAAAACAATAATTATAAATAATAATTTTGCTTAGCAAAATTTTTAAAAGCAATTCTTGAGATCAAACGTGATGTATAATTAATTTAAAAACATTTATAGGCACTTTTAAGTAATTAAAAATATATTTAACAAGTTCAAAGTAATAGAAACGATCAACATCACCATTAAATTGTCATAACAATTGCCATAGTATTTGGATATATTGACAGTTTGCAAACGTTGGAGATAGTTGAAAGTGGTGATCTAAATAAATTGGCATTTCCTAGCTATACTTTAATCTAGTTTCCCCAACATACTATTCGCTCTGGCAAATTACGTTGTGATTACTTGTCAACCGGAGGAGAAAAAACTTTTCCAATCACTAACAAACTCAGCACTTCTCGAAAAAGGATATTTACCCGAGAAAACACCCCCTCCGAGATGCCTTTTTTCAGGCTAGCAACCGTTGTTAGCAACGCAGGAGGGGAGATAAGTGTATTGATTAAGCCATTAGGACGTATGCGAAACTTTGCACA
Organism: Anopheles coustani; assembly: GCF_943734705.1. Lineage (NCBI taxonomy): Eukaryota > Metazoa > Arthropoda > Insecta > Diptera > Culicidae > Anopheles > Anopheles coustani. Next base: position 92,753,282 of record NC_071288.1, read on the forward strand.
CGCTTGCACAATCCATCATTTCGGGCGATTGTTCGGCTGCAGTCGATCGGTTTCGGCCAAAAGTTTGGTGGCACCTCCACACTAGATACTGCCAATCTGAGATGCTCGCCCGCCGACGTACGGGGACGCGTGAAAAACTGTGATATATTATCGGTGCAGAGACTAATTTTCCGCGCTGTAAGTGAAAGTTTTGTCGAACGGGAAAATAAAGGACACCACCACCGTGCGAGCGGGGGGGTAGATGCTATCGCGGTGATTTATTTACTGGAAATCTGTCACCAGCCGAAACCGGGAGGAGAAAATCGACGCCGGCAAGGGAAAAGTTTGAAGAAAAGTTCTTTTCTGCCAAGTGTGAAATAAAGTTGACTGTCCTTTTTTTTTGTTTCCTTCACAGAGCGAGCGTGTTGACTCATGTGTGGGGGAGTGTTATTTTTAAGGGGTAGATAAAGATGAATATCAGAATATCTGTTTTTACACTACTTGACTTATTGGAAACGGCAAAATGATGCTTTTGCAGACATTCGAACACACATTCGTTGGCAAACAAACAAACAAAAACGAAGAGCTACTGTCCATCCATGGGGTAGAATAATATTTACCAGCTCACGATAAGCTACCGCGGGGCAAAATGAAACCATAAGCTTTGGAAATGAAAATTTATGCACACGACAACGCGGGCCAGGGGGAAAGCCACACTCGTGGTAACTTTGGTCTCTCGCCGGAGGCTAAAGGATAAATTTTCATCCAACCATGACGCGGGCCGGGTCGGAGGGAAAGTTATTCGACAAGAATGGATGGTGCTTTAGTGCGCTGTTTACGGCACTTTAAACAGTTGTTTTAAAGGAATTATCTCTGGCCGCCTGGTGTGACATTTCGTGCAAAGTGTTTTAAAGTGCGAGCATGTTACCTTTTTTTTAAATTATATTAATTGAATCCATGCACATTTCGGCATTTTTGAACCGGATGGCAAAAGGTAGAGAAGAAATTAAAAATATTTCCCAGAATAGACTTTCCCCCGGCCACCCTTTTCCTCCAACGGCGCTGTTCGAGGGCTGGCCACATGTGGAGCAAACGGCGTAACGTGGATTGCAAATGAGTTAATTAAACTACATGCATCGTAATGAAGCCGTTGTCGCTGTTCGTGGAGTAATCACCCCTTTTGCCGCTTTCTGGTTTGCCGTTTTTCTGCTCGTACACGGCGCTCCTTGCCGAGAACCCATTACTTCCGCTCGTTTCGTGTTTTCTTCGAAGGATGCGCGTGATGCATAATGCATTCGCTGGGTTTTGTAACTTGAAACATATTCACCCAGGCGCACGATGGAAAGCACGTTATTATGCAAATCAGTCGAAAGCAGCTCGCAATGGAGCGTCTTGCGCCGAGTCGGTTCCATGCTTGAAAATAAAATGTCTTCGGAGAAGTATGTGTGTATGTTTATTCGGTTCTACTTTGTGAGTCAGCTGATTTCCTTACATTTCATACGAGGTTCAACATCCAAACAGTACATTTCATGTGAAATACTTCATTATGAAGAAGTAAATTTAAGATTATTCCACTTGAAAGAATGCAAACATATAACGCCTTTGGTTTCAAATTTGTTTCTCTGTAATCTTCATAAAAAATCTCTAGGTATCTTTTGCGCTTCTGAGCGTTTTTGAAATGTATCTTTTATCTGCTCAAGAACACACCAAATAAATTGGATTGTTGCACTGTGAAAACTAACCAAAATATTCCAAAAACTCCAAGGATATCAAGTATAAATCGGAACAGGTGAAATAATTTACAAAAGAAAACAGTATGAAACACAAACTTGTGCATCAGCGTATTTGCTCAAATGAAAGTACACAAATGTATAATACGAACGTGTATCTATCATCAATATATGAACAGCATCTATAAGTCATTACTTATCTTGTCGAAAAAGAATAATCTAGTTTCAATTCGTTTCTCTCCATTTTCCAAGAAGCTCTTCGGTAGCGTTAGAACAAGTATAATCCTTAAAAACTGAGCGCACGACGACTAGAAACCATGGCAGAGGTGCTGGAAAAAGGTAGAAAAAAACAGCACTGAAGGCGTAAGGCCGAAGTGAAAAGCGTGGAAATGATGTGTGGCACACAAAAAAAAAAAACAGTTGCACCCACTTCTCGTATGAAGTGGGCATGAGAAACTATGAAATGACGACAACGATTTCACGTTCGCTATTTATAAATGGCCGCTATGTCCCGCATTGAGTGGGACGCGCAAAATATCCTACCATGTAACCGGAAATGGGCCGAGGGTTCATACAGTGGGTGTGTTTGTGTGTTGGTTTTTCTCTATGTGTCCCATGAAAGGGTCCTCTTGTGCTGGAACGAAAGGTTTTAAGAACGTGGATGGTGTAAACATCGTTCGAAACATCGGGTGAAGAGTGTGTGTATATATTTTTTCGTTTGTTTCGCTGTAAAAGGCGATGTGAGGTCCTCGTTTTTACACGACACAGGGTTGAAGCCATTGGTTGTTCAAAGCGAAACATGAAACAACCCAGCAGACGACAACCAAACACCATCTGTTCTAAAGCTAATCTGCTTTGTAGCATCCATACTTCATGCGGGAAAGCGATTGCGTTGCCAACGCAAACGGGCACGGGAGGTCTGGAAAATGGAGCCACTTAAGATGCACGTTGACGATCGCATATTTATTGTGACAGATTGGCGGAAACCCCGTCTACGGTATTAGCGCTATGCAAATTGCGGGGTGTGTTGGAGGTGGTGCTGGTGGGTGCACCGAGATTGTGTGACTTTCTTCCCGCACTCGTCGCGAACACGTACGCAAGTGCACCCCCATTGATTGCATGACTACCGCCGGGGGACGTGATTTTCCAGCGTAGTGAACCCGGTTTTCCCTTCGGTTTGTTTCACGACAGGGATCGAAATTTCCTTCTGCCGTCAACGTCAGTGCGAGCACATGAAGGATGCATGTGGTTTGTGGCAATCGCTTGCAGGTGACGGTACCGATGTGCAGCTTAACCCCATGGGATCCAATGGGGTTCGATTGTGGAAAACATGACGCAGAGCCGTACCAGGAAAAAGCTCTCATCCCTTTTTCGGGTTAAACGTGGGCCGAAGATAACTTTCATATGTTGCTCTGTAGGTTGATACATTTTGCTTATGTCCAGCTTCCCGGGAACCCACTGATCCAAAATGACCTGTTCCATCGAAACCATTAGGATTTTCATCAATTAAAAGCTGGACACGGTGAGTTTCTTACTGTCCTAAAGGGAATTAATCGGGCTGATTGATTTTAGCCGAAACTACCGGTTTTTGCTCCCGTTTTACTAGTTTTATCGCATTTCCGAGATAGAGTTTGGGTGAAATAATTACTAAAATAGCAACAATGCGTTGTCAATTTAGTAAATTAATGTTAGTTGTTTCCTTACAGCCACAAAACATTGAAGTTTGGATTGAAATGCCGTGTTCGTATATTATAGTCTTGCATTTTGGACAATTTATTCTCTTCTTTTAACCTTATTTTTGTGTGTAAATATGTAATATTATAGATTTTAGTTTCAGTTATATGTTGCAATTTGTATTTGTATTCACTATTTTCTGTCCAAAAAGAAGCTATGGTTATGTTGAACTACGCATAACCGTGTTCGTGTTTTGGATGAACGGTTTGCTCGATATTGGTATTCTACGAATTCTCACATCCTTGCTAGAGGGTTTCTGTTACGTTTTCAATAATAAACCAGTTGATTATTTTCGAATGGAAAGAACTGATTGTCAAAACATCGGAGAAAAGTGTATAACCTCCACCCACCATCCACTTTGCTGCCATTTATAACCGACTTTGAAATTGCAACCTTAGCTCGTCCTTCTCGGTGCGTTATCGGTGCTGTTTTTTTTTTTGCTTGCCCCAATAATCCTATCACATGCAATTTGCCTTATCGGTATTGGCTGCACTTTGCCCGGCATGTTTACGCGAAAGCTTCAATTACACGGTAGGGAGGGCTGGAAGCAAGAAGAGCTTTTGTAAGTTTGTGACAGTTTGGTGCGCGCCTCTTGTGCGTACTGTGCGGTGTTGTCTGTTGTCGTCTTGTTCGGGTTGGCTTTTTTTTCTTTTGTCCCTTTTTCATTTTGTTATTTTTGCGTCGAGAGTATAAAAAAAATAAGGAAAAAATACAGCAAACTTCGATTACTTCGAACGAAATGGTGAAATGAAAAAGGGAAGTTTCCAACGGGATGACGGCGTAGCTAAACCGAGCTTTGGCTTACTCGCTTCGAATGGAAAAGTTGGTTCGTTTGTCCAACATTCAAAACATTCTTTGTCGCTGCAGCGTTTGACTGTATGTGACTGTACGTGTGTGCGTACGTATGTGTGCCGCACACGAGAGGATTGTCTGCCGTTTCGTTTATCTTTTCATGCACATCCAGCGCGGGCAAACGTAGCGGCAAGGGCCCGATCCCGGACAGCTCTTGATGCGCGTTCGGTTTTATCCCTTCAAAAACAGAAGACTCCATGAACCGGAAACCTATTATATTACACATCCCAGCGCCCTCCGGTGTAGCCCAGGACCCGGAGCCGGTCACGGGCCGGGACAGTCGACTCGTTTTGAAACGACAACCGGGATCGTCATTTCCCCCAATGGAGCCGCCTGGTGCCTTTCGTTTCACCCCATGGAGGCGCCTGGTGCTTCACCGTCGGCTCGAAGTTTCCGTTTTCTTGGGGATATTTCCGTCCCCGGGATGTGCAACAAATTGTCCTGCTATGCTCTTTGCTCGGTTCTGGTCCGGCAGGTGCCAATATACAGTGGAACTTGTGCGCGTTGGTGAGGTGAAAACTTTACAAAACCCCAATCCTCGATAAGTTTTCTTTCTCCTTCGATAGAGTAGACAATAAGCTGGAACGGACTGGAAGAAATTTCTGTCGTATCCGGTCGTTTTGTTTCAGCTCAAAGTCGGCAGAGCATCCGACAGGATGGTTTAGAAAGCATTTTATTTTGCATTCGACCGTGTGTCGTTCGTTAAAATGCTCTATTGGGAAGTCGCGGGTTGGGCATCCCGGTCGCCGGGAAAACGTAAAACTTTTGACATGTGCTGCGACACACCGGCGCAAACGCTTTTCTCCTGCGTCGAGTGAAAACCGCACGAGCAAAGCGCATCGGGACCGGAAGGGAAGTGAATTTTTTTCAGCCCAAAGCAATGGACCGAAGCGAACGAATGAATGGATGGATGTGTGTGTGTGTGTGTGTGTGTGTGTGTGTGTGTGGTGGCGCAAAACTTCCCGCGGCCCCGATGGTTACGGAAGTCGGATGATTTATTCCATCGGTGGTGGAACTTTTCTACCATTTCGTTTGCGACTGCTTGGTGCCGTTCGAGCTCGCTGGGACTGGTTTCGATTGGGACGAGTTCTCAATTGCAAATAGATAGGAATGAGATTGGCCTCCTCCCACGCGAGTGCTTTTAAATTTTCGACGGTCCATTTAAAAATAGAAACCATTTAGCAAACAGCATTAATTTGAAGAAGCTTTCGAAACGTTACCTTTTTCAGACTGCCTTCGAAATGGATTCCATTACAAGGGTCTTTGCGTACCGTGGACACGCTTCCTACCCGAGCCTACGTTGACGAACTCTCGTGGCGTAGTAATTACAAGGAATAATCTTCATAATCGCGCGCCTTCGGGATGTTTTCGGTGGGCGAAAAACTCAAACGAAAAACTCATCCACAAAACCGCCCTCCGCGCTCGAACGGAAGAAAAACGAGACTAGTGGTCGGTCTGTGTCTTTGTCGGACCACCCACTGTCGGGGGGGAAATTGGTGCGAGTGAGCAAATTCCCCTCCCCCCGCCGCGCGCAAGAAAGGCGAGTCGAATAATATTAATAATCTCCAAACCGCTTAAGCACCGTCGTTAGTTAAACAAAAAGTTGATTTGCGTTCGCTTGCTCCGAAGACGAAGACGCGGCGTTGGTGTCAGATTGAGTGGATTCAATCGGTTGGAACGAGGAGTTGTGTGGAGGAGTTTCCGGCGGCAGTGACAACAGCGAGTACCCACCGCATGGGGATAAGGAAGACATCGGTTGACGGAGCCGGTCGGTAAAAGTGCCCTTCGGAGGTTTTGTGCATAATTAATGTGTACAATAACGCTCGGTTGGTCGGAAAATATTGAGTTTCACAAAGAAGGAAGTTTTAAAACTAATTCAGCACCGGTTTTCTTATTTCGTTTTCATTAGTCCCAAGTATAAAGACTGCCTAAAGAACCGAATTGAGTTAAGAACTTTAAAAAAGTTTTTAGAGGCAAAGTGTCAATTTATATAAAAGAATCTGAGAGTCGTCTATATAAACATACAAAATTTAAAACGATAACGTACTTATCTGGCAAATGTTTACAATGGACAGTTCTCTAGGGTCTTTTGCATGCATTTGTTTCGTTTTGCTACTTGTGTATGACTTCCATAACGGCTGAAAAAGAAAACAAATATACTTTTCTACCACCATTATTCTTCTTTGAGTCTTAACGCCTCCTCGCTGGAAATGTGGTAAATTAAAGATTGAAAGGATGTGAATATTAATTATGCACGATTAAATACGCCTTCTGTTGAACTGGAGGGAAGTTGGTTTTCTTTCATAGTAATGTGAATGTTGTAATTATATATCACTTTCATGTATCATAACATGTTTTTGCGAATCAACTCCTCCCTTTTTCGGGGAAAATATGAGTGTGTGATAAATATAAAACAATTCTGGAAATTTTGTAAAGCACATTTTCCAACTTGGATCAACTTCCTAGCTTCGTTCGCGGGGCCAAATTAACGCGTAGGTAATAACAATTTATTCGGAAACCGTATTTACGCTGTAAAAATATTATTCCCCAAATTGGTCATTTTTATTGCGTAATCCGCTGGAAAATCATATTCAATAACGTATCCCAAATAATTCCCTGGCGATCGGGGAGAGTTTAACAAATTCCGGCCAGCCACACCACCGGCGTTCTGCTGTTATCCGGATTAACCGGAAAACAAATAGCGAACAAAGACGTAGACGGAACGTAAAAATTGCTCAACTTCCTTTCGGCAGCGTCATTCTTTTTTTGTTTTGAAATATGGCAACCCCAGCAGGAAGAACCCAATAACAGGTGCTTGGGGGGCGAAAAAAAATTGCTGGTGGAAAATTTTTAAATTAAAACCCACACTTACCATCGAGACTCCCGGGGACTACCTTCCGTGGAACGATAAATTCTGTGGCCACACATGTGATGCTAGGGTGATATTTTTTTTTATTTCTGTCCTTCACTTTACTCTCTCTATTGGGACTTTTGTTTTTCATGTTTAATACGCTTCTTTTCACGCACATATGGTAGGAATTTTTCACCCCTCGTACGTTTTTTTCCTCTTCTTCCCATTTCCGTCCCGAATTCCGGCATTGTAAATATTAGCCCGTAGAGGATTACGCCGGCCGAAATAGGCGAATACCCGAAAACCCGGGCTTGTTTATAAAAACAAATAAAGGGGTTGAAATAAAATCCGGTTGACTCGTCGGAGTTAAAGATGGGGAATAATTGGGAGACTAGAGTAGAGACACACAGCGTTTTATAGGCGGGTGGGTCTGGAGGCCAACATCCAAGCCAAGCCGGGCAGCACCTCCGGGTTCGACAGGAAAGCCTGTGGAGCTTAGCGAATTTTGTCTTCCTCCACGCAGAGAGAGGATGCATATTGTGGGCTCAGACGGCCCCGCTAGCATATTTGTTTTAGTTTGTTCTCTATTTACCCACTTTCGTTTCTGTTTTTGTTACGCCGAAAATATGTGCATTCTAAGCTCGGATCTAGCCGGGAGTCCTCTTGCGCATCCGTACGGACCAGCCGGGTTTCGGTCCGGGAATGTTGCTAGCATTGGTTTTATCGGAGTGATTTATTTGTATTTCATTCTACACAACGGATGTGAGCTGTTTTGATTTATTTGATCGATTTCGAGAAAGCGAATTGATGAATGGCAAATCGTGGGAAAGGGTCGATGAATGTTGTTATTTTGATTTCGATTCCATTTCATGTAAATGTTGGTTGATTGTTCTTTTATTTCGTGTTTCAACTATTTTCATTTCAACACGGCGTAACTATGTTTATCGTTTATTTAATGTTTCCAGGTACGTTGCAAACCTATCGCCATGGTTCTATCCAACGAGAAATCTAGAATTTCGTCCATACTCCATCGCGTTGCCGGCATTTATTTGCGCACGAACACAAATTCAACCAAAATCCCGGTTCCATTAAACCTACGCCGTAAGTTTGGTGAAGTGCTGTACAAAGACGTAGCTCCGATGGAATCATCATCATCGCCATCATCATCGTCACTTTAACAAGATCCGACGATCCCGAGAAGCCATCGGTGATGGTGGATTGTGACGCACGTGAGAAAGTGTTACCTTCTGCACGCACTGAAGCGCTAGTCAAACAAGGTGTGCTGTTTATTGATTTATGTATATTGTTTCGGTTCCGTTTGTGTTTGTGTATTGTTTATCCAGGCACGAGCTCGATACTGGGTGAAGATGGCACGGAAATGGATAGATAATGCCGCCTCCTGCTCACAACGTGCAGCTTTCGTAGAGGATGGGATATTTTTCCAGACAATATTCTAGCACAAACTATCACTATTGAAACGGACTTGGACGAGGAAGGTGCCTTGTAGCGAACTGAAGTGCATGAATATTCCGGAGAACCCGAATGTGATTGGATTTAGGTGCTACGGTTCATTTCGATGCGAATACAGTGTGGACCACCTTTCTACTATTTGTTATTTACTAACAAAGCTTGAACCAACAAGTAGTTGAAAGAGATCGAAATCGTTCAGGTTGCTGAACGGAAACGATGAGCCCGAAGGTAGACAATCCACATTGTATTTGGTTGCTAATCTATTTTTGAATTGAACTGTTTATATTGCTAAAGGTAGTCAAACCATAAATGTAGTGCACAAGTTGCAACTATTTTGTTTAATCGTTATCATGATTGTACAAAATATTCCGCACAACAATTCCTCCATACTATCGAACATTCTGTGTACTCTTTGGCATTCCTGTTTTGAAATTTAGTGGAGCAAATTATGCACCAAAAAATACCTCGCATCGCTTTCTCCGAAGAACTTGATTTAATGAATCAACGCCTCTGCGGTGCAATGGCGTCAAATAAAAGAAAAAAAGGTGCAAACTTGAACAAGAATTGCGAATGGCTGCAGGACGTTTTCCGTTGCACATCTGCATAACTGAATTCCGGCACAAAAAGGCCTCTTCAAGCACTATTTTGATGGCTTTACTTCCAACGTACCGTTTTATGGTTCCCGGCATCGACATCGTCATCAGCTTCGATGAGTGTTTTGCGAAACGTCTTTATTTCGAACCTTATTCAAGGGAAGGAGACTGTATGTTGTCGGATTGTTATTGTTGGCAGTGAATGGTTAACAGTAACCTACAAAAGTCGATGCACGATGTTCAGTGGAGTGCTTGACTGGAATCACTCAAACGTAGATTAATAATTCCGAGAGTTGTTTTCAATTACTTGGCAATTATATGACTGCAAAAGTGCTTACGACTTTTGCTTTGTTTTATCGTACCACATACAATAGCGCAAAAACAATACAGTATTTTTTCTCATTTAAACTTTATTTTCCAGGTTACACCGCCATTTAGCAGTCGGCGACGAAGTTTGTAGCAAGGCAAAATGTAGCAAAGTAGGCATCATCGCAACGGTAAAAGTCTCAGAAGCTCGCAAGTGAAACAGAGGACCAACTAATCCATATCGTCGGAAAAATAACTGAAGCGACAAAAGCGCTATTCATCAGCCGATGGGCCCGTGCCCCGTGGGAAAAAGCAACGAGTTTCCTCTGGGAAAGGCCGGTACGAGTTGGAAGAAAAAAAAAACAAATTCTGCTAACGCCGGCAGTGAAGATGGCGCACCGATGCTGTTGCCATTCGACAGAGGCAATGACAACGCCGTGGAATGCTCCGTTGAGATTGACTGAGTGCTTCGAATGACGACGTCGTTTGTTCGCTCCGTCCTGTGCAAGGGAAGAAAGAGTGGAGTGTGTTTGTGCGTGATGCAACGGAGGAATGCGTTCGGCTGAAGGTATCCCGAGGATAGACACACGGTTGGACGCGCGGGCGGAACGGCGAAAGCAGGCGCGGACGTGACGGTTCGCGAAAATCGTCAACCGATGCAAATCAAGCGAGCTTCAGATTTTGATGGAATTTCCCGAACCTTGGGAGCATCCGTCGCACGTTGGTGAGTTTCCATTGATCACACATACAGGCATACATACATAGAGAATACAGGAGCACCGCAGATAGACAAGTATTAATCTGCTTTCCAGCGCAAGGTCTCGCTGAATCGGGCTCGATTTTGACACTGACGGATGGGTTTGTGTTTTCGCTGAAATGTCATCTTCGATGGTCGATCGGCCTCGAGCGCAGTTTCTGTTTTTCATGTGCACCAGCGCCGGGTTTTTTGTTCCCTCAACATTGGAAAGCGGAAATGTCCACCGAACTGGAAACTTTGTTATCTCACGGTTGTGGAAGGAGTGTAGTAGTGGTCGTAAAATTGATGAAACATGCAATGGTTTCGATAAGGTTTCATTCCGATCAAAGCAAGCCATCGGATGGAGGCTTGCTTCGAAAGCAAAAGAAAATAAGTAGATGTAAAATTAAATACAGGATAAAACCTGTTCTGGTAGCATACGCTTTCAGAGTCAATCATCATGGGCTTCATTGAGGCTCGTAATGTAAATCCTTCATATTTGCCGAACGAGAGCGCCGCTCTGTGTGTGCCGGGTATAATTAACTGAATTGCACCACGAAGAAAGGAAGTTACAATTATGAATTTGAACTAACAGTGAAACAAATAATCGGGTAGAGCACGGACTACGATCGCATAAAATCCGTTCGACGGTTCGGTGAAAAATGAACTCTGTGCGTTTATACCTTATATGTTCAAAGATTCCTTTGAAGCCTCCAGCTTCGTTTATATCTAAGGCGCTCAAGTGTTTCCGTGAATTGGATGATTGTTTCTTTTCAAACGAAGTCGTTGGTAATCATTTAAATAATTATACAAAATGATGATAAACTCATAAAAAATTACAAATAGGATCCTCAGAAAAGCAATTAACACTCTTTTTTTAATAAGAACCCTCAAATGTACGAATTCGTTGAGAATCCGCGGCATAAAACCTCGCGGATTTCTTCCCATACAAACGGGAACGAACGGATTTGCGAAGAGTTCATTTCGTTCATATCCAAAATGGCAGGTAAAATGAACACATTTGAGAGGAAGTGAGTGAAACTTGGCAACCAGATTTGCCCGCGCTTTTCAACGTGAGTGACCTTTGACAACTCGATTCGAACGGATTTTATCCGATCGTAGTCCGTGCTGTACCCGAATGTTTTCCTACTTAAGAAGAAACTTTGCACCATGAGAAAATCTGTAAATGGAGTTTTACATTTCTTTTTTAAATGACTACTTTATGATGGTGATGACTTTTCTTAACTTAAGACAAAAGTTAAAATATTCCCGCGATTAAAATCTTATATGATAACATTTTTTTAAAGATGGATTTTATATCACTAATCATAGAAGCGCCATTATTAGCCGTTTAAATTTCAGCTCAACGATACTCAAGCAGTATTGCGAAAAACAGCGAAAGTGTTTTAGTGCACTCAGTGTGCTACTCTTAGTCCTGTTTGACAGTTTCCTCTTGGCGCCCGAGTGTGCAGAAGGCAATAAATTACAGCGTGAAAACGTGAAGCCCTTCAGTACTCTCAGGCACTAGAACCGTTCTTGGCTTGGCTGCGTCTTGTTTTTGCCGGAGTTGGCATCCGGTTGGCGGGGGCTGCGAAAGCTCAGGGGGGGCCTCAACGGGCCCGACCGACTATTTACACCAACACAAACAACACCGACGGCTGTGGGAATTTTAATTAAAATACTTCATAAAGACACATACGAATGCCGGTGCCCTTGGGGGAAGAGTTAAGGAGGGGGGGTTGGTTTTGCTTGTTGTATGCACGTTGGTCGACCATTTTTTTTCTCTCTCATTCAACGTTTCGTTTCGTTGGACGTAAGGCGTTTGGAGAAAGGTTGCTGATGGTGGATAAAAAGTTCGCGCTTTTTAACTATGAACTAACAGAAAGGACGAACGGAAAGCATAGTAAGTCGGGCTAAATGCCTGAGTGATGGTGATAAATTTGTTTCTCAACTAACAAGCGGTTGTTAGCGGCCAGTCACCAACCCGGGCTAGAAGACAATGGCAAGAAAATTAAACATCAGAAACATGTTTCCCATGACTAAATGTGGACAGATGAAGGAATCAAGCGTAAAATATTTTTTCATTACAATTTAGCAGGAAAAAATGTTTGAGGGAAACGAAAATATGACACACGTCTCGAGAACCAGTATCATCCATTCAGTCGAAGAACGATGTTGGTCATTTAATTTATTACAAGCAAAGTATCATCGTGATGGCAAACACGTGCAGTCAATATATCCTGGCAGGAGAAGAAAATCAAAAAAGAAGCATCCTCGACAGCAAGCAACGCAACGGATGCACGTCGAGCCAGCTGGATTGGGGTAAAAAAAGATGAACGTGTACACTGGAAGGAAGGGAATGGCTTCGCAGTGCCCTTGTCACGTCATCGAATGGATAAGGGTAGCTCACCCGAGAATCTACGGGGACGACGTCGGTAACGATGACAAGGACGATCAAGGAAGACGAGACCACTGTTTAGACCGAGGACGCTCGGTTTGGCGCAAGGATGAGCCAAGTGAGTGAGCCATAGAGCGGGACAGAGAGAGAGAGAGTGAGCGAGAGAAGGAAGCGAATGTCAAACGTTGACGAGCGGCTCGGCATTCGCAGCATGTACAGGCCATTGAATAAATGATGGTGGCACCTCATGCATAACATATGTGGCACTTCCTCCGCCGCGTCCAAGGTTCGTGCCCCGTGCGAGCACTGGGAAGCTGTTGATGTGTCGTTTTTCGAGTGCTCCCACAAATGGTGTGCTCCATTTCGAGGTTAGGAGGGTTTGCCGCTTTTGCTCCCAGGCAGGCAGGCAAAGGCCTGGGACACACGATGGCTTGGTTGCTAATTTTACTACCCATTACGGACGTTCATTTGACTGGTCAAAAGATGGGACTGTATGGAGTGTATTTTCGGGGGCCCATCTTGGGGCAGGTTACAAGCTAATGGACTTCGGCAGCAATTTAAATGTATTTAGTGACACATTTAACCCCGCCCGGGATTGGTCTTTCAGTAATGAATTAACTAACACGACAAAAAGGAAGCTGTCTCGATAATGAAAAGGAACTCACACAGGATACACGCGGGCATGTCTGGTTGCGTTGCACATGAGAGCATTCTAATGGATTGAATAAAGATTTATCTTTTCTTATCATGCGGTCAATGGTGCGGAAAATCTCACCCTCCCACCCCCTGCGTACTGACGACCAGGCGTCCCCATCTGGTCGTTCTTGAAATAAAGAAGTACTTCTTCATGTACCGGACGCTTGTAGCTTGACGCTAATTATATTCAGTAAGTCACATCACAGCGTTTCGTTTGATGTCACCACTGATTGATGTGAAGACGAGCCAGGGTCACGGGCAGTCCATCAAACGGACATCGTATCATGTTAGGAGTTAGAGCTTTGATACGAGAGTGAGCGTTGATGAACTGGAACGATAAGATGGTACATATCGAATGTCCACATCTGTTGTGCTGCAAACATAAATAACTCTTGGTACCGGATGCAGGCAAGCATGATAAACTTCGATGGTGTATTACTGATCATGAAGCAAACCATGTGGACATCAAAAGCATTTTCAAAAGGATAGAACATTAAGGACATTTTAGCGTGCTATTTGTTTTCTTTACTAATGTTTTCCTTATTATTTACTAAGTGTGATTTATATCCGAAGTGTTCTTATTTACGAGTGTTCGGAGTTTCCAATATTTTTCATTTCCTACAACATCCTAAAACTTGTTCCTATCCATTTGTGAGGGTAGAATTTCTAAATCCACATTGTGACATCAAGCAAAAACCTAGCCACGTGTATAAATTCAGTGAAATTTCGCTCCTTAAATCAGAATTTTACCGTACTACTGACAATTAATGTAGGCGTCAGTTGCTAGGCTTCGTAAAATTAATTAAATCTCGTTTCTGATTCGCACCGGGGTGGATAATTTTCATTCTAAGGGCTGTCGTTTCGATTCCATCGTGTTGTGTTCCACATTGCAGACAACTTTGCCAACAGATTTTCACACTTTTGATTGAAAACAATGCGAGTATGTCAGAGTACTTGTTCGTTGGGGATCCTGAATGCGACGGTCCATTGCTTTTGTAAGGGAAACTCTACGGATTGACAAGTGTCTTGAATGAAAGGGTTGTGTTTCATCAACAGGTTTTAAAATTGTTGGCACTCTATGTTTTTTACTATTTACAGTAGAATGTTTTCAAAAGAAGTTTAGTTGAATGGTGTTTAATACTGAGTCGTGGATTTATGTTTGTCCTGAAACATATCAAGCGTGTCGGTCCGTTAGCCAATATGTTGCCTGGAACTGATTTACATTTACAAATCCCAAGCCGTACGGTTCTTTGCATCCAACACTTAACTGGAACATCCGGAAGATGGATGACCGGGGAAGGAAAACTGCTGCCGGGAAATGCCTGCAGCAGCACCGTACGTCCGCCGGCAACCTTTGCTCTAGCACAAGCCTCGGAAGACAAGTGCTGACGCGTTTACACGCGTACGTAGATCAAAGCCAAGCATCAAGGCCTTTGTTACACCGAGTCTAATTAATGCAAACATGTCATCTTCACCCGTTGAGCGTGACACTCGCGACACAGGACACCGGATGTGCTTCGATGGTTCTGGGGAAACTCCGCTCCAGCGTGCTAATTGAGTAATGGTGGTTTCGCAGCGATGTAATTCTGTTTCGCGCCCTAATAAGCTCCGTGGACCCGTTTGGGTTGCGATCCTAAGAGCGGGCGTTCGTTTTCGAGAGTGATTTTTCTTGGGCACATCACACGACGTCGGTTGTACGTAACGTGCAATTTAAATCGGCTTTGACTTTGGGGCGAAACAAAAACTAGGGCAAGTGCAACCCTCATTTACGGCGTCTTTCAAACTCACGTCGCTAGATCTTGAGAAACCGAGTACTCGCTAGGATGAAGCAGGCCACTTTAATTGCATTCGGACCCCGTTGCTTTCCTCCCCTTCACTCCAACCCTACCGAGGAGAGGTTCGGCAAAAGGGGCATCGTGCACAGAAATGAAATTAAGATTTCCCGGACGTGGAACGCGGAACAAATTAATCGGTTGTTCGTTCGATTTTACGATTCTCCAAACCAGCTTCGATGGGTCGCCTTCTAGGGAGGGAAAAAAGAAAAATGCGGAAGACGTTAGTTACGGTAGGGAGAGCTTCATTCGATGAGATTGACTCCACCGTACGGAAGGCACAGGGAACCCTGGACCGAGCTGAGATAAATTAGCAATTGCAGCACGTACTGAAATGAATCTTTCTTTTAGCTTTTAGCGAGAAAGTTCTCGTGCAATCTGAGCTAGCTGTTCGTGAAAATATGGCAAAGGAAATTATAGGAGAATAGGGAAAAAGGATGTTTTTACCCACTCCGGTAGGAATGTATCGGTGGCACTAAGTTCTGTTCCTTTTTCTTCTCGTATTGCTATGTTTCATATAAAATTGCTGATTTTTCTTCTTTTTTTGTCCAGGTTCTAGCAGTTAGATGGCCAAAACTACATTTTTTAGCAACCACCCTCATGATGAGAGCTGTTCATAAAAGTTAAAGCAACTATTTTCTAGATATGTGTATCGTTTAAAGCTTTCCCTCAGGCATCAACGTTTGGAAAGATTTATTACACCTGCGAGAGGTTAAGCTGAATACGATCTATTCAAATCACTTCCAAAAGGGCCTCACACCCAACACACACCCGCATACGAATGCAGGTGAACGTTGCCGAGGTGTCATTACGTATGAGATGTGGTTGCATTTGCCAGCCAGGATGTAACCGATTCCGATGGAGGCGCCTGGTGCTTCACGTAGGTTTCGGAACGACGCGATGCATTCGCCAACGTAATATGGAACGGATTTCAATTAGCACCGCATTCATGCTCACGTCCCGACTCATTCGGAATCGCTGCTCCTCCATCGTCCCGGTACGTTTGGAGCTCGGTCACGTACGCCGGCGATGGTGCCGATAGCTGCCATTATACTGCGGCCCATTTCCACATGAGAGGCTCGATTTCGAACCTGAAGATTGTGTCGATGATTCATGGACCGTTTAGCAGCGCATTAGGCAGCTGAAAGGTATGCACAACAGGGTGGTTTGGTTTCCGTTTCACGCAAATACGGTGGAACCTGGCACAGAAGCTGTCCTGTCGAAGGTGTCGAAGGTGATGAAATATCTTGACGGAGTTATATGTATGACTATTTATCATGCCAGGAGTTGTGTAAATTTCCTCATTTTAAATGTTTTTTTTTGTAAACTTGTTAATATTTCTTATTATTTTCCAGTCTGCTGCAAAACGAACCCATTTTCCACAAAGATCGCTCGACTGTCGCGTAAAGTATGTAACCCTTTCTTTGCTTAGAAAACTCATCAGGATGGTGTAGTTATTTTAATAATTCAGACAGCTATTTCCATCGCGAAAAGATGCATCATTACAGGGATTTATGTGCACATCTTTGTCCCTTCGCCTTCCCTGGGTTCTAGTTTATCCTAAGGAGGTTTTCGGTTACCAACCTGATTTTCCGAAGCTCCCGCGGGAAACACGTGTGTGCCATTCAGGAAGACCGTTCCATTTCCCGGACACCTTTCTTGTGTGAACGTCGTCACCCCCAACCCGGTGGTACAAAATCTCAATACCCGCACCAGAATGAAGGGATGTTTTGTTAGGAAGCGAATAAGGAAAAAAAACTCCACCACTCCCGGAACCGGATCTATCCGTTTTTCGGTTAGATGTGGGGGGGGATGTTGGTTTGCTAGTCTCAGTAATAACACCTCATCTACACAAACGCTACGGAAGCACAGGGTCCATTCGCACACCCTTTCGCTCCCTTTGACTGGTTCCGGACGAAATAAAGGCGCTCCGTTTTTCCGAGAATGGAGCACGAAAGGAAAATATTAATCAACAGAACGCCTGAGTGAGTCTGTTTACTCAGCACTCATTTGCCTTCGGCCCTGCTGCCCGGGTTGTAGGAGGATGTACGCTACAGCTCGGCTTTCCCTCTGCGTTCGTGGCCTGGATTTTCCACGCGCCACGTGAAAAGCAGGCAGGACGGAGAAATAAATACGCCGAAACTCATTATCGTTCGCACCATAACGTTTCGATCGTATGAACGCGGATGGCGCGTTCGTTTAGAGGAAGCAATTGGAAATAGAGTTTTCCGTTCTATTAGTTTTCGGTCGATGGTCGTGGATGGTTCCATTCATTGGCAAAACTAGGACTCCCAAACGCAATGCAAGCGCCTCCAATTTGTATGGGTATCGGGTGATAATTTATTCGCAATACTAACCGATGTGTAATCATTACGAAAATCATAACAAAGCTTCGGATGGGTTTAGTATTTTGCAGGGTTCCTGCAAATAATGAGGAGCTTTTCATTAAAAGCATTAGTTGCAGCGGTTCCATACATTGCATACTTGAATTTATTGAACATTTTGTAAGCCCTCTTCTTCAAAATTAAATTGCAAACTTATGTGACACATCATCGTAACTTTGCTTTTAACCTTTCCAGTTGAAGTTTGTGATTTTGCGTAGGTATTATCGTCATTAATTTGTTGCTTTTGGTACGTTATTTCCCAACACTCGCGCTGTTTCGTAACGTTTTTCGCTTCATATGTTTCTCTTTCAACTCTTAATATCTCTTTTTATGATGTTGGTTTGCCATTACTTCGCAGACGCCCCCGTTCTACGGAACAAGACTTCTGCTTCGGGCTCTTACCGTCGCCGTTAGGAGTTCAAACAAATTGCCATTTTATTTACCGCCCGCGTACCGACTCCATCACGACCATAATCATCATCATCACTCGCGCAATCTCAGGAGAAACAAAAAAACAAAAGCAAACACAACAAACATTCGAAGGCAGGAGAGCGAAATTGCCGATCGCAAACATCGCACCACCGGCCTGTGCACATTTTTATGGCTCACAAAATCGATTTCCAAGTGTCACACATTCGTCAATGGCGATACCGACAACCTACCGGGGTATCGGCACGACATTCTGGCTTTAATACTTTCATTCATTTCTTTCGTCGTGCCATTTGTCAGGTCGGAGTTGTTTTTTTTTTGCTTCCATCATTGCGAAGGTACGAAAGGATGGCGTTTTGTTTCGCTTTTCGCCAGCGGTTGGTGGAGAGAAGAGAAGTGTTGTAACAATTTGTTGGGCCAATTCCGCCCGGCAACTCCCCGGGAGGCCATAACAAATTTCATAATCTGTCAGTTGAGCGAAAAGAGGGGCCCATTCTCGAGGGGACGGGTTGGGAAGGGACAGTCTTTCCCAGCAGCTTAAATTGCCCCTTATTTCTCTCGGCTCTTTCTTTTCCCACCGACTCGTCGAAATAACTCGACACTTGGACGGCCGTTTCCTTCCCTGCCGGGCCTCTTAATGGTAATCAATATTGACTCGCGCTGTGACATATTGCCACGCATTGGCAGAAAAGGTAATTGGCACCGGGAGACGCTCGGTTGAGTCGACACATATGTCACGAAAATTCGCGCTCGGAATTGAATTTTTGTTTGCTTTGCTAACCATTTGCAGTCAACTCGAGCCAGCTGAGGATGAAGCAAAATTTTCGCAAATTCCTTTGTGGAGGTTTCTTTTTGCAATGTGTTCAAACGATTCTGCGTCTTCAAAGTTTAAATTTTTCAAATATTTGTTTCCTCTTCTGTTTAGTTTAAATTAGTTGGAGCTTATTTATTTTTTAGAGTGAATTTCCCTAGCCATCCAAATTTACCCCTGAAAAACAAGGCTGTCGTAATTTTAGCTTTCGAGTTATCGGATAAAATTGAGCTGAAAAACTTCCAAAAACTCACCAACGCAACAAAAAATCTTCTCAAAATTGTTTGAGCCGCATGCCGGAATGGTGTTGACGGTTTTATCAGATTATGAAAGTGTGAGGGTGTGATTGCTGTATCTACTTAGCGGATAAGCTGTCCCCGACTGTCGTATAAAGTTATAGAAGGAAAACAATACCGTGAAATCCTCGTATGAGGTTTCGTAGAATAATTTAATTTAAAAAGAAAAAAAAAAGGCTTATCCACAGAATGGGTACAGAATGGGATACATTTTTTTATCTACTTTTTTTAATCTGAAAAAGTTGTTTGGCGACGTTTGTTGTTCTGTAGTTGCACGTTTTTCCAAACTCTGTGTTTCCAACTAGAATGAATCTAATCTAACTAAATAGCTTAATTTTGTGGTTTGTTTTACTTATTTTTGTTGATAACACTGATTAAAGAAAATTCATTATATGATTCGTTCTAAAAAAATCTTGATTTTTTTGGATAAGCATTATTAAATTTTCGTGATTTCGAAGAACCATGGTATATTTAAACTTATTGGGCATTCTCACATTGCAAAAACTCCTTCAACATGACAAATAATGTGCGCAGCGTACAAAACAAAAACACACCTTTAAACATTCCCTCGTGACGGAAAAACAGATCTGTTACATCGCATCCCGGGGGATTGAAGATGTCAAGAGATGTGTGGAAAAATGATACGGCATGGGTGCGTGATCATTTGCTTTCGACATTTAAATGTGTATGGTACGGTTATCAAGGCACGAACCGGGGAATGTTGTGTCGGAGTCATGAAGAAATAAAAAAAAATACCAAACCATACGCAAGAAAGCTGTAACCGAAGCGGAGAACGCAACGAACGAACGAACGAACTCGGTGCCAATGTTATGCAGATTCTGACGATGGAATTCACAGATTTTACCATCAAAGAGTAGAGAACAACCGGAACGACGGTGCATCCGGGAGGGAAACAAAACGGATGCCCCGCGGGAGACTGAAATGATCTTAGACACATTCAAGAGCGGAACGCAGACGAGACACACACGTGCTACGTGTCTTTGACGATGAGGAAACAGTTTTTCTGCACAATTTACGTTATCGGAAAGCGTCTGCTAAGATATCGTGCGAGGGGGTGGGACACCGGAGAGAGGAGGAACAATGGAAAAAGTATGCAGTACGATGGTATGTCCTTTCGGAAGATTGCCTCGGGGAGTGTTATTGTGTGCCGTTCTTCTTTTCGTTTCGTTTGGTCCTGTTATTTGCTTTTGCAAATCAATTTGACAACCAAAGAAGAAAATCAAACTCTGGCCGAAGGACTTCGCAGGCAAATTATTATTGTCTTTCCCTTCATGCAGAAAGCAAATGCCGCCTCAGACACGCACACACTCTCTTACCGTTGCCCGTGGTTCCCTCGCCCAGTTAACAAATATTGCCAGTGCTTGATTGGAAACTCGATTCTTTCCCATCAGCATTAGAGCAGACAAGAATGGCATCTTTTGTTGTCTTTCTTTGTTATATGAAGCATAGATCTTTCGGCGGTGCGAAGGAACGTTCGATGTCGTGTTCCTTGCTCCCGTTTATCTTGGATTTCTAGGTTTATGAATGCTGTTAAATCGATCGGAAAAGCTAGGTAAAGCGATGAAATCACATTGATCGAAGTGTATCGAAATGTCAGATCACAGTTGTATCAGTTTAACGACGAAGAAGAAGTCATAAACTTCGCATTTTATCCCATGTTTATCCCACCTTCCCGAAAAGATCCTGGCCTTTTCAATCAACGATTCGTCCTCATCATTCACGGCAGATCAAATTTGCACCGATTGTTGGCCGACAGTGATTTGATGGACTCTCCGATGGAGCCACCAAAATGTGTGTGACGCGGGGTCGAAGGTGGAAAACTTTGGCCTCAAAAGGCCGGCGTTCCGGTGTGGAAAACAATTTCACTCTCGCTCTCGGGATTTGCGGCGGTGGTGCCCTTTTCTTTTACGGTCAAACCAATTGCGAACCCATTTCGAATTGATTGTTTTTCGCCCGTTCGACACTTTCGAAGTGCTTCTCGGTTTTGCTATCGAGCTAGCAATTGTCAATTTCACGTTTTGTGTTTTTCGTTTCAATAGTTTTTCCTTTTTCCTCTTCCCTTCTGCAGCGGGTTTTCATGTGTTTGTTTTTAGTTTTGGCCACTTCCACTCACTGTCAGCGCTGTCCGATTTTGTGGGTTTTGTCTTTTTTTCACAACGAGTGTAGCTTGGGACCTAACTTTTCCATTTGCGACGATGAGAAAACCTCGCAAGCACCGGGCTTGGACCGAACGGACAGTCCACTGCAATTATCATTGTCGGTGAAAAGTTTCGGTGATTTTTCCCATTTTCGCCTGGTGCGAACCGGAACTGGTGTTCTCTCCTGTCGATTCGGGCATTGAATAGAGTGCCGGCGGCGTGAATGCTAAAAGCTGACCATCCGGAAAATGCAACCTTGATGAAGGGTTGCCAAACGGGGATCGTGTGATCGGTTCTGGAGTGGAGTGAAAATTAGGTTCCACAGCACAGCGCACATTCGAGCGGGCCGTGAGTTTTCCAACTGTTAATGCTGTAAATCCCTTTCCCATTGCCCGCGGAAAAGTGGAAAGTTAAAGACGGTTTTTTTTTATTCTTTACCTCGATCCGACTCCGTGTATGTGAGTGTGTTTGCTAACATTTTCCCTTCAACTGCTCCATTTCGGTTACATTTCTATTGTACCGCAATCACGGCTGCCGTAATGGTTCATTCCATGTTCATCCGCACGATCCTTTTTTCACCCGGGGTTTTTTTCTACCTCACGATAATGTTTTACTTTTGCACGTTGATCTCAAACGGGAGTAAACCCCGTTGCTGGTTTCGGAAATTTTCGGCACGAAAAGCCCGGTTGCAAAATCGGTCGCACAACTTTCCACCGTCGTCGTCGTCGTCTCAGTTTAGGTATGCAGCATTTTCGTGGTATGGTATGCAATAAACTTTTTCGTTCCATTCGTGTTTTGGAAATATGGCTGGAAAAAGGACGATTCTGCTTGGTTGCAAGTTTGAAGAAGCATGTTCGAAAACAACGTGGCCTTGGTTTCGTTTTCAGCTTGGCCTCGGTGTAGACTAGTGCTTTTTTCCATGTGGGAGAAATGCAGGGAAAATTGGGATAAACTTTTCGGCTGCATTTTGAAAATATATACATCAAACAATTTATCGTCTGCGAAGCACGTGGAATATAGTTTTTTTTAATTTTTTTAAAATGTTAAACACTGTGTAAAAAATGGTGAATAATTAGGGAATGATTTAATATGAAATTCCACCATGATTTGTGGTAAGAGTTTTAGTTTTGTACTGATTATTTTATCAATATATTTATATATTTATATTTAGCTAAAATACACAAAATTCAAAGAAACCCTTTTAATTATTTCAGTGGAAAACTGTGAAAACAAGTGATTCATCCCTACACTTAAATAATTGGTTTCAAACTACACGCTTGAGGAGTTGAGCTACGCAAATGGTTTCCTGATCCTTAATCCTCAGCTACGAGGAGGGTTTTCTAGCTCAGTTATCCTCGCAACCATCTCGAGTTCAAGTTTAATTGATTAACGTTTGCTCTGCGCTTCACAGACGTGCTTCAGAGCAAGTGGTTTCGCCTGGGAATGTCATTTTCCTCCCGCTTCAAATGTTAACCGCAGGCGTTTGTCAAGGAATTTCAATTTTCCAACCACCGAATGCTTTTGGCCCGAAAAAAGCGCAAGACATTAGAACGTACTGAATCAAAAAAAAAATCCCCCGCACCGGCCCCCGAGAGACCCACGCACACATGCGCTCGGATGCATATTTGCAGTTGTCGTTCCTTGCACCGCGTTCTGCTGACGACGGGCAAACAAACCCCCCCCCTGGACCGCCCGTACGACGAGTGTATTCGATTGCCCGGATGGAATTTTCTAGGTAGTGAAATGAAATTAATTAGGCTCGTTCCGGGAAAAACTCCTCCGCCCCCTTTCGGGTGCGCACCGACCCGCTTTTTCGTCGATCCTTGCTTACCGGTTGGGAAGCTTTAATTAAATTTTATTGCGCCCGAAATGATGCAGGCGGGATGATGGAGGCACGGTTTTGCTAGTCAAGTAAGTACACTGCAACTTTGGAAACTATTGCTAGTCCCAAAATGAACCCTTGTTCTTCCAACTTCCAGCGGTACGCGGTGGAAAAGCGGGGCGGATCTGGTGCGCGTGTTGGCAACTTTTCGGAAATCCAAATCAAAGCGCCCTGTCTCAAGCGTGTCGGAAGCGATATTCACACCCGCCTTCGACTCTAACGAACAAACGGAACCAAAAAACATGGTGTGGACGTTTTCCATTTGGCCTGATTAAAATGACTTTGTGTTTGACTTTAAGCTCCCACTCGAGCATTCGTTGCTTTCGATGGAACAAATGAAACAGAAGTAAAGGCAATTGGAATCAGGCGTCCCTTGTGCCGCAGAGGGAATGAAAACTCCCCGCTCGATGGAAGCTTTTCCGGATTTCTAAGCGCTAGAAATGATGAATCTGTTTCAACGCAAAACGTACGACTTTTCTCCGGCATTTGTCAGGCACGACGGTGGCGCGATGCTGGGGAAAAAAAGAACCGGAAGGGATGTTCAGGGGTTGAAGCACTTTTTTGTGTTAGCCAAGCCAGTCGTTTGCAACAGTATGATTGCTTTAAAACTGCTGGTGCTGCTGCTGCTGCTGCGACAGTTCCGACGACTAGCTGGAGACAGCCAATTCAGCAGGTGAAGATTTATGGTATCAAAACGATGGAGCAATGTCGCTTCGTTCCTTTCTCCACCCTCGCCAGTCGCGGGTGCAGTTCTGGGGTGGAAAAACATTCACACGTACACATAGGGCGGGTGCCATACATCACCCTCGGGCGAGCGAGTAATTTTTGGGAGCTCTGGCCCATGGTTTTGCTAACGATTTACAGTCGCAATTCAGGCGCCTTTCGGATGAAAGAACAGAACCGGTAATGATGAATGGATGCACACATACATGACACCTTCACTGCACGGTATCCCACGTACACATACACACACACACACCAGCGTGTGGTACGTGTCCCTGAACGCAAAGGAGCTGCCCGAAGTTGTCCCCCGGAGCAGCGGAGTGATAATTAAAACCAGGGCACGAAGGATCCATCGTGGTTGTGTCTGGTCGCGGTTGACAGGACCCGGAGGTCTCGGAGGTGGCCCTTCACTAGGGCCAGACGCGTTGAAGTAGACCCGGTAGAAAGGATACAAGCGTGTCGAGGATGCTTGTGGGGATTATTCCATGTGGAAAAGTCTTGCGCCGGAAGACGTCGCCATCTTTCGCATTCGTTCCCTCGTTCACTGAAGCCTCTTTCTCACGCAATTGTTATTGCTGTAGTGCACGGTGAGTTACTGGGTGGAGAAAATCATTTGTTTTAGTCAGGGGTCTACACTTATTGCTGCCTTTTGTTATTGCATCTCTATAACAAACAGAACCGATTTGAAGAAGCGAACAGTGAGACGTGAGTAAGCAAGGTTAGTGGATGAATAGTTCCCACCTTCACATTTTGTTGACGGACCCTTATTACCCAAAAATTGCTGCTCTCTATAATTGGCTGTTGCTTTAAGTCACCATCCAATTTTAAGCACACATGTACTTTTCTAGTGTTGAAATGTACGTGCCAATTTGTATCGAAATGTGAATTAATAAAACATCTCTTAGTAATCGATCAGTCGATCAGTTGATCTCTTCCTTAAAAAGGTAAATTATACATTTAAAATCAGTTAAAAAAATGTCCGGCAGTGTTGAGACGTTAATACTCAATCATCCTAGTAACGAGTTAAAATTATGAAACCGTATGTTAAGTGATTCATTACTAAACTTGCATGGTGTATGGTAAAAATTACCCTCAGTTTCATATTTATTGGTAAAAAAAATAATTCAATCTTATATGTACCATTGTAGTATTCGCTCACTTCCCATAGTGCACCATGTCCGAAATAATCAGACAGTTCGACGTGAAGGCAGCGCACCGCAAGCGTTCGCCCGCGCGTCGTTCGTGTTGTCGTCATCATCATTAAGAGGAACGCAGACAGAGGTCCCAAGCGAACATTTGGCGCTTTCGGTTTTCGGTTTTCAACGCGCACACACCGAATCGCCTCAGCGGTCTCGGTGCGTGAACTGAATCTATACCAATCTGGACTGGGATGGAGGGTGCGCGGTGATGGACGGAACCAGGCCGAGTGTCGCTGCAATTTATTTCAATTTTCCAGTGACTAATGCCCGTCCCATTGTGCGAAAAACGCGTGCGGTTGTTTGAACGATGGACCGAATGCGACCACGACGGCACCATCGGAAGTCCGTAGCATGGAAGTTGGCAAAATATTGAAGTACTACTAGCGATGTCCTCTTCGAGCCGAGCCGCGTTGCTGGAAATGATATCAATGGAGGAGCATATGCTTCATCCGGGCTCGCTGCTTCATGATGGATATCACCGGAGGCGTAATTGAATTCGAGGATTATCTCTCCGTGTTGTCATGGGACGAACGCGGAAATTTTGTAACTAGTTCCGCATCCTGATTTTGCCGAATTCTCGCCGGTTTGTGTGCACACACGTGCATGCGTCCCTGGAAGCCGTAGTATGCTATCCGCCGAACGGATATTCCGGACACTATCACTCATAGTGGGAAAGTATCAGAGATGGTACGGTTGATCCGTGGTTCCCGATGGACTAGCCTAGGAGAAAACATTGTTGAGCTTTGGATGGCTTTCAATGAAGCGTGAGCTACCGGAGATACGAGTATACTATTTAGCGCAAATGAATAGCTTTTCCCGTGTATCATAGTGCGGATTTAAGGGGGACTTATATTTTGACGCATATTGAAACATACGAGTAGACCACGTTTCCATTATTTTTGACGATACGTAGAATCATTGGTGAAAATATAATTTTTAATCCTTTGAATTTGATGGAAAGCCACCAGCATTTCCTGAAAACATTGCCCTAAGAGGTATACTTAGCCAAAGAGGTTGGAGAACATATTTGAAGAATTATCCAACATGAGTTTTAAGGAAAAAAATGTTTTCCACAATGTGTAAGGATTCAACATACCATTTCTTCTAATTCTCAGTTCTTTTTTTAACAATTTATTTTGAAAATGATGACAAATCCTGGTAAGACTATTGATTCGACGGTCTTGCTTTACATTTTAAAAATATTCTACTTATTATGTATAATTGTAAAATTCGCAACGTTATAACCCATAACATTTAGCCATACTCTCTTGAGATTCCAGCGAATTGCTTTCATTTTGGAGGAGTACTGTTGATCTTCACCGGCCGATCCATCGATCAATCTTGGGAAAGCCATTCAGCAATCCCCAACGCACACATAGCCGGGTATAACGGATGTTTGTATTTTCTTCTGGGAAAAAAATTATCTCCTCCTAACAAGCTCCTCTTAGCGAGAAGCGAAAGGGAAAAACAAAACCGACCGGATGGATGGGTCGCTCTGGTGAGTGTTTTATATGAATGGCACGGCCTGCCATTTGATGTCAGGAAAACCATTAATCAACCACTTTCGAAGCACTGCAACCTGTGGCGCCCCAAATCGTGTCCCCCTGTTGCTCGAATTACTGTTGATCGGGAGCGAGTGATGGGGAGGATGAATAATGTGGTTTATTTATTTGAGACGATGCGTTTATCTTTTGCGCAGCGTCTGTGGATGAACGGAGGCATGGGTGAATTTGTCCGTAAAGATAATTTGTGACCGCCTGGGGAGAGGGAGTGTGGTTCGATTAAGGGACTATTCATACGGTGGCGGAGAGTTTTGGTACTGCTTTTCCTAGCCACGGTTCTCCTAACAATCGATGATCCAATAAATCATCCATAATGCGGTAATTACAGGCGCTCCTTGTAGGAACGCATGAACTCTGGAAACTTTTTTATTGCTGGGTTTGCGATCGATAAGAGAAGCTTCTCTGTTGGATTTTTATCAGTACAAAATGTTAGTACAAAACAGTTGTTTACTCTTTTACTTAGTTGTTTAATGACATTAAAATTTTAACTTAATTGTTCACTTTCTAAGTTTGCTGATTCCAACTTGTTGTTAATATTTTTCCAGTTTGAAAAATTAGTAACTCCTTTGTTATTTTCGACGCACAATACTCTATTATACAACTATGCACATCATAAATCTCGTTAGATTATCAACCACAGATCAGTTCCGATTTACCATTTGCTGTGTACGATGGAACACTTGGACCATTATGGGGTAACACCTCACGTTTCTAGCTTTGACACCGCTCAACCGCAATCGCTTGTCCCACTGGTCTTCTCCTGTCTCGCCTCAGCATCCTGCGGGTGGAAATATTCGGAAATATTAAACCCGTTGACAGGTGCTTTCATTACTCGTTCGACGCAAATGCATCCGTGTCACCTTCCCTCTCTTTATGCGTTCGAATTTGGGGTTTTTGCGGTCCACCGACCGCTTATCCGTCCTGAACCGAGCTGCGGTAGTGCGCCGTGCCGTGGCGGGAGTGGTTGTGGAATGGCTGAATTAAAATAATTGCAGACTGAAGCGTTTCGCGGCCGATTCGATGGCGGGAGAGGAATTTCGGTCCCGCGTTCGGAAGCCAAATGCGTTGGAAAATAATCTTTCCGGTTCGATGGAAAAGCGCTCATTTGCGATTCACTAAACGTGCCGTCCGTGGGATGCCAGGAAGTCAGTGTGTTTGGGGAAGTGTTTGGCATTTGGCAGTGTGTTGGCCAAAAAGGCAACCGCACAAATTTTTCGAAATAATGAACCATCGAAAACTCCGCCGGGTGAAGTCGAAACGCAGCTTGAAGCAAATGTCGGGATGTATTAACCCTTCAGTGGCAAATGTACAAATATTTTGCTTATTAACCCACAAACAAATTAAATTCAATTCATCTACAAATATTCATAAAATAACACAAAAGATAAGTAAAAAGAAAGAAGGAAATAACGAAAAATTTTATTTCAAGATAATTTAAAATAATTGGAAAATACTATTGACTTGAAACTCAGTGAGTAGTTTGTTTGAACAAGTGACTTTTACAGAAGTATTATGTTGTCCTAATTATTTAAATCTGTGATGCTACTGGAATTTTATTCTGTAAAAAGAGTGGCTTTGCATTAAAGGGTTTGAAAAGGAGGATTCGCTTAAAATTTGCTGGCGCTTAATAAAACCCGGCCTCGCCTGCTCATCAAACCCGCTTCAAACTTGTGGCTTTTTGTTCCCTTTTTGTGCAACTCAACATGATCGTGTTGTGTGGTTGCCAACGGAGTTTCGGGCTGGTTAATTTCCACCGGAGGCAACCGTGTGGCTAACGCTACGATATTCCGCATCAGCCATTCCCATCCGATGCTTTATCGACGGGAATGTTGCAAATGCGAACGCGAATTTTTCATTGGTGGGCTCAATCGTTTCGCAGAGGATTTTCTTAACCAACGTCGTTCGGCTGTATTTAATGACTGGTTGGAGCTTTTTTTTCTCTCCCCACCGACAGATAAATGTCTAGATGTTCAGTCGATGTTTGATGGTTGAGTACAATCATTAATTTATGCGATTTGAAATTCATTCATTTAGTTAGAAAAAGTTGTACATCAATGAGCTTGAAAAAAGAAAGCAAGGAGCAAAAACTTTCCGGTTATTTTATCCCGAAAGAAAGGCATCAGAAGATGCTCGATTCAAATAACAGACGAGCGGACAACTTAATGAATGTTTCAGAGTCCTCCGTTCCCTTAAGACTCCTTGCTTTGAAACAGCTCCCACTTTGAAGACGCACCCGGACTGAGAAACATTTTCATCTCATCCTAAATTAATCACGGCGGTTTCTTCACTGTTTGTTCTACGGTCGCGGCCCGTGCTGGCTTCCATTTATCGAAGCCTTTCGCAACGCCGCAATTTGTGCGACCGCAGGAGGAGGAGTGGCAGCGGAGCGGACGCTCGTAAAAATCGGTGGAAATCACTTAATCACCCACTTTCGTTCCCTCCGTACGCGCTAGAAACCAAGCAAATGACCCGAGGAAACGTGTCTGGAATCGGTAAAAACGATCGGAAAAACCAAGCCTTGGCGTGAGAAGGGCACACAAAAAAGGATGCTTTCAGCGAAGCTTTACGGTACGTTGGTAATTTTTACAATCGGTTTCAGCCCACGGATGCGAGCAGTGTGCAGTTTATTGGTCCCTCTGTTTTTGGGCAGTCCCGACTGTCCCGTTTCCGGTACTATGGCCGGGAAAAAAAGCAATCGAATGAAAATGCAAAAATGTTTCTACCGGTTCGCTGAACAGTTTGTCGACCGTTCAGGACTACAATTATAGTATAAGTTTCGGTGTGCCTTGTGGGCAACACTGCTATCCCCTTGAGGGAACAGATTCGAACGCAAGAGGTAGCCGTGCGTGTTAAACTATGAATAGGACATGAAAGCGGTTAATTTTAATTGTCTCGTACGCAAAACTATTCTCGAAACACAATGACCTGCGGCCAAGCATAAGTGAGACGCATTTATAAGTGAACTTATAGGAAAAAAGTCATTTTAAGTTTTTTTTTCACATTTCGCAAGTTGTTGGTAATTTTTTGTTAAACTATTGACAAACACATGAAGATGAAATGTTCCTTTTAAGTCACTCAAGATTGAAGAAATGATTCTTTCCTTTATGGACAGATTTGTTGTTTTCGACTTTTTTTTGTTTATTGTAATTTGCTTTTCCTGGGTGTTAATCATTTTTCATATTTTTTCCCATACTTCTCTTCTCCGCTCGCCACCTTCGCAAAAGCCTATTTTGGTTGTTTATTTTTTTTTAATGTCCGCTTTTGCCTTCACAAACAACTTCCGTGCCGATGAGTTTGCATAATGCAGACAATACACGTTCACAAAATCGGTGCACATGGCATAAATCATGCATGCAATTCCGCCTTGACGGCTTTTGCCCTGCGCCGGGACGAGCCGTCCAAACATCACTTCGTGAAATGGCTTTTCCCGTTTTCGAGCGCGAAACGGTTGCACATTAACCGCGCCTCCGTCCCTTTCCTATCCTGGTGGGTGCAATCATGCTGCAGAAATTAATTATTTAATTCCAATTTTTATCGATGCGCGCAGTTCGACGTACGTCCATGTGTGTGACTGCGTGAGGGCAGGACATATTGGAGATGCAATGGAGTAGGGTTTTGGCCGACGTGTTCTGTTGTGAACATCCCTTGATCCATGCTCCGGTGATGATGATGAAAAGAAAGTTAATTAAGCGAATATTATGCATCAGTCACATGCAAGAAAGTTGGTCCATTATAAAACCATCTTGTCAATTAATTTCCGGAATAATATAAATTTATCGAGAATGTTTTGTAATTTGGATCACAATCCATATCAAAGTCTTTCAAGTAACTAACAACTTTCATATGTTTGTTGTGTAAAGCAAATGATTCAACAACGTTCGTACTGTTTTATTCATGGTTATTTCAACAACAAACTTTTTGACTGCGCTTAGTTTTCATCCGATCCCTCATCGCTGTCAGAATAGGCACCCAGCAGCCCTAAACTTCCGATTCCGCTACTTCCGGTTGTGGCAGCAGCAGTCACTGCTGTCGCAGAAGGCGCGGCTACAGGCGGCGGAGCTTTGGGTGGTGGCATGACTTTTGCCGCATCTGCCGTTGGCTTCTTTTTGATAACCAAATTGCTGAGAGCACTTTTCTTCACTCCGATGCTTATGTTATCGAGCTTCCTTGTCTTGGCGCTGGCGAAGGAAGGTGCCACTGAGGTAGAGGAAGATGATGCCGATGATGATGCTGAAGAATTCATACTTCCGGATGGTGCTGTCTGGAGGGTTTCGTCGGATTTTTCTTCTTTCACTTCTTCTACGACTACTTCTGTGGCTACCCGTTTGATGCCGGTTTTGTTTTGGAATTTAACAGTTCTAAATAAAGGGAAGAATACGATCATTAAGAGACAGTTGAACGGAACAGTTTACTTGAAAACTTACTTGATAAATTCTTCGTCCTGACGTGCCAATCGTTCCTCACGCTCTTGGATGCTTTCCTTGCGATCAAACTGCTGCAGCATACTGTCGTAGTCGATGTCCTGCTGCCGACGGTTCAGGTCTCTCAGTTCCTCCAGCGATTCCAGCAGTTCAATTTCGTTCCTCGACTGCTGCGTTCGATTCTCGAGCAGCTTCATCGGATTGGTTGCCTCTTCTTCACGGGCCTCTTCCTCCTCCCGACGCGCTTGCTCTTCCGCCAGCTTCAATGCCATAAAATTACGCGTAGCACCCGCCTCGATCTCGTAATCCGTGTTGCGGGGATCAGTCTTGAAGGAAATTTCCTGCAGACAGCGCGTACACTTGATGTAGAACCGGTAGATTCGGATCCCGAGGTAATCTTCGTTTTCCACATCTTCCTTGCGAGCATTAAACTTTTTGCCTTTATAGATGTACTCGCCGCAGGTTACGCAGCGCATATTGAACGGTGCCATCAGCCGGACCGTGTACTGACGGTTCTTGGGAAGTTTCACCCGTGGAATTTTCGACGGATCGAAATCCGGCGGATAGTATTTCTGTAAACAGCAAACACATGAAAACCGTGAGCTCAATGCATCACCTACAGTGGCAGTGATTTAATATACCATTACTTACGTTTAAAACTTTTCTTTCCGACATTTTTACACAATAA
This sequence comes from Anopheles coustani, assembly GCF_943734705.1. Taxonomy (NCBI): domain Eukaryota; kingdom Metazoa; phylum Arthropoda; class Insecta; order Diptera; family Culicidae; genus Anopheles; species Anopheles coustani. The sequence continues at coordinate 92,785,013 of NC_071288.1, forward strand.
AATTTGCCGCAGTGAGATCGAGCGAATCGTTGTTTTGTAAACAAAATCGATGTTTCTGTTTTCTGATGTCAGAATGACAGCTCAGATGGCTGCGTACACAAGTGCAACTATCGTTTTTACGTACGCAGCCATCAATCCATACAGGGTGACTCTTTAAAATGTTGCTCGTCTTCGAAACGAATTTCAAAAATACCGTTAAAATATCAAATATTGTAATTTCTACAGTCTGTTGATAATTTATCAAAATATTTTACGTCATCAATTATTTCGCCATCACTATCAAGCACATTGATTATTATAAAACACCTATTGAGTCCGGCTGTTTCCGTTCCTTTATTGATAAAATATCGTTTTTTATAAAGTTTCACGTTACGTTATCAGTTGCGCGTTGTAATTATTCAATTGATTACTTTTGCTTCACAAAAAGTAATGTTATAAGTTAGCGATTACAATGGTAATATAATGTGATATAAGTAGATTTACGATTTAAAAAAAAACTGTTCCATTCAAATCCAGTGATAGTTTCAGCTTCTAATACAACGGGGAAGAAGCACATGCGTTCTCACAAGAGGCGTTAGGATAAAGTCTACACGATCATCATTATGATTCCTTCTCACAGCGTTGTTGCGGTGGTTGTTATGCTTTCTCTCTCATTGTCGCCACCGTTTGTTGCGTAGGAATTGGTCATTTTTCACATTTCTTTTCGTTTGGATAGAATAAAAGGTTTTAATCGTCTCGCTACGTTACACACGGTTAACACACAATTGTTCTATCAAATATGTTGTGGCATGTTGTGTTTAGTGGCGACGCGGTTTTCTTTTTCTCTTGTTTAATGAGTAGAGCGATGCATAAGGCGTTGCATGTTTCACATTTATGAACATTTTTTATCATAGGATCTGCAGAATTTCTCTAAATAATGATGAAACGTAGCAGTAAACTGATGACGGGATGCCCTGCAGGTGTTGTACGATTAATCGGTCGATACGATCGTGTGGCTTCCTGTTGCGAAGTGATCTTCAGTGTCTGCGCGGTGTGGGTGTTGGTGTATGGCCAGTGTTAAATGTCTTCTACCGTCAAATGATCGCAGACTCCGGGGACTCGTGTGCCCCCGGGGAGGGTCTGGTCGTTCGTTGTTTTCAAAAATATCCACAAAAAAATACTCTAACCGTAAGCTTTACTGCAGTTCATGGAAATTATTATCAATCGAAGCATTCGCTTGCCTCCATTCTCCTCCGTGCTGTCCATTCCCGCCTGCCATGCGTGTGTACGGTTTATGATTCTTGCGATTTTTCTTTTAAATATTTGTACGAGCAGCAAAGCTTACATCTAAAAACTCTTACACGGTAATGTTACGACTTGCATAAACAGTTGTTTTCTTTTCGAAAAGCAATTACGGGGAGATGGTGCGATACGGAAGTAGTATAAATGAAATCAACAGAAAACGAGCAGTAAATAGTTGAACGAATTCCAAGCAAAAGAAATCTCTCGGGTATGAAAGGTCCCCCATCGCCATCGTTAACCGGGTCGAAGGAACGCAACGCCGTACGGATACGACCATTCGGAATGCTACTCTACACGGACCTACACACCAAGGGAAGCTGTGTGCCGTGGAGCGATCGTTTGCAGTCGTGCCTTCTATATTGGCTGGAATCCGCTATATTGTTCTGCGGTGCGCCATTCCTGCGAGCGGTTGGGTTTGGATTGAGCGACACGCAAAAATACTCGTTACAAAACGATTCCGAGAGAGAATGTGAAAACAAACAAAAATAGTTCAATATAGTCCATCACTAATGCCATTGACCACCGGGTGGGGGCTCGGCCGGATCGCCGCTAGTCGGCCTCTTAGGCCATCGTTAGCGTGCCGGCTCCCATGCCGAAGCCGACGCCTCGTGGACCGTAGTTGCGGCCGTAGCAACCCCGGCAGTAAATTTCACCGTTCGGACCGTCGTTTAGATTCGTCGAGTCGAGTGATTTGTGGCACTCGAAGCAGCTGAAGCATCGCTTGTGCCAGATGCGGTTTTTACTCAGCATCTTCTCGGCCTCGTACACCGCGTAGCCGCACCGGGTGCATCCCTTGCCATCCTTGGCCTTCGGTCCGTTCATTGGCTTTTGATCGGTCCTGCAAGAGTAAAAGGGAGGGAGTACAGATGAAGGATGATGGCAGGTTCTATGTGGATGAGATGAGGCGGTCAAACTTACTGCACTGGAGCCGACTGGACGTCGGTTGAGACCAGCGTCGGCGTGTGTCCGAAACCGAATCCTTTCGGTCCGAACAGCTTGCCGTAGCAGGCGCGACAGTGGATCTCGCGATCCGGACCATCGCAGGCGATCATGGAATCTAGCGGACGGTGGCACTCGTTGCAGTTGAAGCACTTCTTGTGCCACATCGTACCCTTGGCCAGCTGCTGCTCAGCAGCAAACACCATACCTCCGCATCGCGGACATCCCTGACCTTGCGGGGCCTTGATCGAGGTCGTATCGTTCGATACCATTGGCTTCTGAGAGGCCAACTGCTCCTCGCTAGGGAAAGTAGAAGTAAAAGATTTTAGTCCACACGTTCCCATCGATCCACGGTCTAGTTCAAGTACTTACGTCATACAATCGGTCTGCAGGAAGCCGGATCCGCAGGCGAATCCATATCCATGCGGTCCCCACTTCTTGCCGTAGCAGGTCTTGCAGTACACGTCACGATCCGGACCATCGCAGGCGATGATCGAGTCGAGCGTTTTGGTGCAGTCGCGGCACTTGTAGCACTTGCGATGCCACTCGCGACCCTTCGAGAGGACCTGCTCGGCGGCAAACACTACGCCACCGCAGCGCGGACATCCCTGTCCAGGCGATGCCTTAATGGCCGTCGTGTCCGCGGTCGATGGTTTCAGGGTAAACTCGCTGAAACGACAGAACGGCATGTCAGAATGGATAGTTCCCCTTCGAAACACCACATAGTCCCCAGAATAGTCGTATGAACGTGTCTCTAACTGTGTGCGAAATGGTATCAATTGTGTCGGGTTTGCAACGGGTTGTATGTTGTATTACACAAATAGACACAACAACTTCCAATCTAACCTCTTGTATTCCAAATCACGCGCATCACTCATTAAGCCAAGCGAGGAGATTCCCGAGTGACCGTAGCCACGAGAACCGAACCGACTGGCGTAGCAGCCTAGAGGACATAGGAAGGAAGAAATGGAATGAGTAAAGCTTTCTACGTCGCAGAATTGCGGTATGTTTATCTTAAGAAACATTGAACATACAAAATCTTCCATCACGAGACACAAGTTACTTTCGAACACACAGTTAGTGACAGTTTTCACAGACGTGATCTGTTCGCCTGTGGCCAACTTCAAACGACATTAACCTTTCGATAACAGTACTATCGCTCTGCAGGGCTCCACCACCTTTGCCGTATCCGTAACCCTTCGGACCAAACTTCTTGCCATAGCAAACTGGAGCGATGTCGAAGGAGAAAGAGAGAAACAAAGAGAAACGAATAACATCACAGAACATCGACAGAGACGGTACAGGTCCTTCGAAACTCGGCTTACCTTTGCAGTAGATGTTACGATCCGGACCCTCGCAGCAGTTTACAGAATCGAGACCCTTCTTACACTCACCGCATTTGAAGCATCCCTTGTGGTAGGCCTGTGTGTGGTTGGAAAGCACAACGCATATTTATCGCACACGTACAAGATAGAACCTGCTAGATCACCTTGGCACCCTTTACCAGTAGGCGCTGGATTAACGCATGACAACAGGATGTGTAAGTTTGACTTGAAAGGTTTAGGGTGTTGTGTTAGGGTGTTGTAAGTGACAGCAATGAACGGATTCGCTGCTCGCGCAAATAGATAGACCGGCACTAGGGGGTTAGACTACGAGTTACTACACTCCAGGTTCACAGACTCCTGGAACCGTGCATTACCTCTACAGTAAATCTCTTTATCTGGTCCATCGCAGTGCATCGTGGAGTCAAGGGTACGATTGCAGATTAAGCATTTAAAGCATCGCCGATGGTAGCCCTGGAGTCGGTCAAGGAAGCAATGGCGGCGGCGTTGGTAGCGGCAACAGCAACGGCGTAGAGAAGCAAATTGGAATAAAGAACGTACAGAGATAGAGATTGCTGGAGTTAGTCAGACTAGCTAGGATGAAGTTAGTCCAGGACGTGGTCAGACCAGCTTGGATGGCCCAGAGCTAGGACTAGTGTTAGTAAGGGCGCATGGGTAGTAGGATTCAGTCATAAGAAAATAAACTCACTCTTCCACGTGCCAACATTTGCTCGGCCATGTAAACAAATCCGCCACAGCGAGGGCAACCCTCTCCTTCAGGTGCCTTTGACATTGGTTTCGGCTCGAAATGTCCGTTCGTGCTAGCGATTGTAACGAGGGGTTTGCGTTCATTCGTTGAATTGTACGTTTTATGGTTTTGGGAAAGTTATTTGATGGAGAGCAAGTTTACAAAAACAATTTTGATCATTCGAAATCCAAGCGAAATCGAAACACACACCGGAAATAGTTGGTTCAGGGATTTTTTTTATTTGATGATGTGTAAAAGTGGCCAAATGCACGTATGAGTGCAACAGCAAAGAAGAATGGAAAAGAGAGAGAGAAAAAAAAGAAAGAAGAAAGAGAAAATAATGTAAGAAAAGTTATTAGACATTCAATGCGACCAATGGTGGTGGTGGTTTAATAAAAATGAAAAAAAAACAAGGATAAACGGGAAACAATGGTTTGATTCGAACTCCTCCACAAGTGGCTCGAGTTCGAAACAAGGACTAACATGTACACATACGCGTCTCTTAGTTCCAATTGATTTTGTCTACTTTACCACGAGATAACTGATGAAAATAGAGTGTAGAAAATACTTTAGGGGTGAATATTATTTGGAACTGCTTATTTTCTGATGCAAAACTCACTTGCCAATAGGTTAATTTAGTGTTATTAACATTTTTTTTACTTTGTTTCTCAGTTTTGAAGAGTTTTCACAGTTTATGGGACAAGGCAAGTCCCGGTTAACGACTGTTTGATAAACGAATCCAGCACTTTGCTGCTTTATTTTATCTTAGAGACTTAATTGGTTTTCATCTTACTTTATGCACATTGATCGTTTAATAGTCTCTTTAATACTCTAGTGTTTTTGTTTTTGCTCCAGGGCACTTTCCTTATCCCGTTAGACTCGGTTAGACGTTAGGGTAGAGCAAACTTAATCGAGGACATTAATTGAAGCTTTCTACCGTTTTGTTTAAGGGGAAGGGCTTTCTTTTATTCACAGGAAATGTTCAGATTTCGACACTGATTGGTTTAATGGGTCATGAATGAACGGTGCATGCACTGGAGCTGCGTGGCGCAAAGCGTGCAACGAGGGTCGGTGTAAGGATCGATGAAGAACATTCAGAAGACAAAAAACGTAAAAAAAAAACAACAAATCAAACCAAAAAAAGCTGAACGCACAATCCAACACAAAATAGAAAAAGTGGTAGAAATGCGTTGAAAAAAGTGTCACTGCACAAAGTAAGGCACCAAAATCAAGATAGAACGTGAACAACACTGAATGAGAAGAAGAGAGCAAAACACAACCCGGGGTAGTTTAAGTGGATCGAAGATTTCACAAAAAGAAAAACATACAACATCATCCAAGGCAGAAAGGAAAAACGAAACAAATGTAAAACACAACACCAAATACAGTAAAAACTAAACACGTCAAACAACAACAAGAACAACAACAAGAACAAGAATATCTCACCGATCGCAATGGGCCAGAGATCACGAACACACGGGAACATGTAAACAGTAACACGCCTAAGTAAAAGGGACGCTTAGTGGTTGAAAAAAACTGGCTCAAAGTAGGCTTCGTTTTCGTACGCACGAACTGCTGTCGCTTATCGTTCTCAGCCTCATTTTGTGTATGAACCAATGTGTAGTAGTTTCGCTTTTTTGCGTTACAGAGACGACGCTTCAGCTTGTCATGTTGCGCTTTTATGTATCGGCCTTATGTCGGACATGTGCGGCCACTTTCGCTCTATTGCATTCGGCGCCATTTTGGACACATTTACACATACACGTACCATGTATTTCATCCCAGAACGCATACACAAATGCACACAGAGAAAATGAGACGTCACAAGAGTTTTGTACATCGACGATCACAGGTGGATGGGAAGGTAAAACAATAGATCAAACGAACGAGAGTGATGTATGTTTGTTGTTGGCGATCCGGTTCGCAAGAGATCGTGGCCTCCGTGATTCTGGGAGTAGTAGTAGTAGTAGTAGTAGTGGTACTAGTAGTAGGCTGCTGTTTGCTGCGATTGTAGCGAGATTGTTTTATTCAGCAGGCACAACAGGTACTGGTGGTGACAGTCGAGTGTCGGATCGCGGAGGCTGTTGTGATGGTGATGATTTGTGACGATGGTGTTGAGGGTTTTTGGTTTTTGTTTGTGGGGATAAGTTTCCGGCATATTCCAGCCCCGGTGTTTGGTTCAAAGTTAGACAAACAATTCTCTCGTGGTTGCTCTGCACGCCGGTTCAAAAAATCGTCAACGGTGGTGAGAGCATGTCTCGTTTGCGTGTGCATTCGTATGAGTGGAGCTTTGGTTCGGCCTTTCAGCTTTTCACAGCAAATTCGAAGCGCTATAATGGTGCAAACGGTACCCTGGCACGGCAGCCTCTAGTGTCGGGCGTGCGTTGTTGGCAGTGTTTAGAGTATGCAGTCCTCATGCACGTTTGCTGCAGTACGATCACTAGATCGAAGCTACCTCCTTGAGCTTGATCTCGTCCCAAACCCCATGGCAGGCCCGTTCCGTTTGTATTCGGACAGAAAGCAACAGAAGGAGCCCTCAATGTTTCAAACGCAAACCACCATCCCACACCGAGAGAACCAGCAAAAACCAGGGAACAACAGAAACAAATGAACACAAGACACACGAGTGATGGTACTTTAGTCACAGATAATATACGGTTTATTTTGCCAAATAATTCATCCGATTTGCGATCGATACAGATGGTCGACCGAAATGGAGTCTGAGAGAACATTTCCTTTTTCTTTTGCCTTGGGGCACCGGGGGTGTTTTTGATGATACGTTTAGCTTTGGTCTCGGTACAGCTTTAAGAATGGTAACATCTATTCGAGGAATAAACCATCTACCTAACTAGACGCCGAAGCATAGAACACAAACAATAGTCGCAATGGTTGTTGCTGCTAGTTACAAGTAACATGAACACCACAACACAATTGGGCACTGTGTGATTTGGGTAGTATTTCCGTAGTAACAAATCACCAAGAAGTGGGTAGAATGAAGCAAGGGAATACGTTCACTTTGAAACAAATCTCATCGGGACACAAGATGCAGAAAATATATCAAAAACCTCTAATAACTAGCACATAAAAGGACAAATACAAATGGCATTGAGTGTGTGTGTGTGTGAGTTTTTTTTCTTCATTATCTTCAAGTGTATGTATGATATGCCACTGACCGAAACAGTGGACAGTGGTTGTTACGCAATAGGTTTCCGCGTGTGACTTTTTCTCCTACGCTTCCTAACAATACTTTTGTGTGTTTTCTCTCGGACCATAATAACGGGTTGAACAATACTTTTTGTTTTTGGTTTTGCCTGGGAGATGTTAATTTACACTTGCACTAAAATATTTTCGATCTTCGGCGACTATCCAAACGACAAAACAACAGAGAAAAAAAAAGACTCACTAAGTGATCCCAAATGGTGCTAAACGGGGAGCCGAAAGGTTCTGCCTGCTGGTCTGCATCCTTTCCTCGGTCTGGTTGTTTACTTAAATAAACGTTTTGGTTCTCTTAGTGGACGGTACCGGATTTACTTGCTGTGACAGTCACGGCGGTGTCAAAGTTCAAAAAGACAGTTTCACGAAATTGATTGTTCCCCAAAAAAAAAGTAACGATCGTTTGTTTCGCATGTTTGAGAGGTACAACAATTGCAGCACAATATCGCAATAGACAAGTGGTGGTGGTGGTTGTGGTGGTGGTGGTGGTAGATGTAGTGGAGGTAGTAGCAGTAGTGGTAGTAGTAGTTGTTGGTGTTCAATTTTTTGTTTTTTTGGCATGAAAATGTAAGAAAAAAATAACGGAAAAGTGGAAATCAACATGCAATCTTCATTCGTCGCTATTATTTTATGAACTTAACATAATAATTGCAAGTATCTAGGGAGACGGATGAGATGAGTAAACAAATAACTGATGGAGCTAGTGTTGGTGGCAATGTCACAAAAAAAAAACATTATAGAAAGGTACAATATTTCGATATTTTACATTTGCAACAAGAGTAACAATTTCGGTTAATTCGGGTGAAATTAAATCACCTATTTCGGTACGTATCGAGCATCGTTACTTGATTAGTGTTGCTCGTCATACTCCATACATGTGGTTTCTTTAAATGGGATGTCTTATTTTTATTTTTAAATGAATGTACAGCATAGTGGTTTACATATTTTCATTTGTACAAAAGCAACGAGCACTTAATAAGCGAACGAAAAATCATAACATTATTTTAACCGAAACAGTAAGCTTGAAGATGGATAAAACATCGAAATATGGAAATCCAGCCAGCATGATTGCAGCTAGATTAAATTCCAACTATTAACCGTTTACACATAATCGTTTGAGAAATTCTTCTGAACATTATTCAATTATTGCGTCGTACGCAGCATTCGAAACAGTCTAAGGAAAGGCCCAACGAGAGACAAACAAATCTATCGCATAATCGTGAGTAGAAAATTTAAAAAAAACAAAACAATACTTGATTGAGGCGAATTTTCCGAACGAAAACTCAACGCGAGGTGCATTTGGGACACGAAACAAAAAAAATCAGGTACCCAGTAGTGTACGAAAAGTGGGAGGAAAGAGATTTGTAAATTGAAAAGGGAAAATGGTGGAGGAAAATTACGTGCTGTAGAGATGGAGCAACCATTTTGTCGGTGCCATTTTGACCGCTCTGCACCGAGCGGGCGCTACTTACCCATCGGTCGGCTGAAACTGGGCGCCAGTGTCCATCGAGAGGCACCCGGCGCCTCCACCGAATCCGTATCCCTTCGGTCCGTACTTGCGTCCGTGGCAGTTCTTGCAGTACAGCTCGCTTTCGTGCTCTGCGCAGTTTGTGGAGTCGAGCATCTTGCCGCACATTCCTGTGTTCGTATGTGTGTATATGTGTGTGTGTGTGTGTGTATGTGGTTGTTGACCGGTCGACAAGGAAAAGAAGAAGGGAAGAAAGAGAGATAAAAGGTAAAAGAAGTCACAAAACGTTCCCCCAATGTGATGCGGCGAGCTTGTAATGTGTTGTGATGTGATTTTAAAAATAAATCGAATCTTTCGATCGCACACAAATTGCAAACGGCAGCGGTTAAAATATTATTGATTGTAACAACCTCTAGGCAACCCCTCCCCAAGTGGGGGGGGGGTCGTACGGGCCACGAGGAAGGGGAAAAGCAACCGCAACAACCGATTTCGGATTCGGACAAAGATGTGCGAAAAGTAGTTTTAATTAGCCTGCCATCGGCTAGCCGGGTTTGGCGGAGAGAATTGTTTTTGCGGCCACAAACGGGGTCACATGGTAGTCGGCCCGCGAACGGTGGCCAGAAATACCTTCCTCCCAAGTCGATCTCTCGTAACTCTCTGGGTCTCGGGTTCGTAACGTATGAGCGTGAGGGCATCGAGCCAGAAAACCCGTTTCGTCTAATTAGTATTGGCATAAACTGCTGCACGTAACGATTGGACGGTTTGGAGTGAAACCGAGTTTCTTCTGCTCTGGAACAACGGGTCCGAGGGGAAGGACGAAGGATCACCTAGCAACGGTACCGTTCAACACCTCATCAGTCGTTAATTGACAGCGAGTAAAAAGTGCGAAGGCAAATTCAATCGAACTCAGACGTGCTTTTATAAAATAATAATTATTTTTGGAAGCTTATTAATCGTACGGCCCTAAAACAGACATCCCTCGCCTCTTCGCCGATCGATGGATGACGGAAACCGCGCCATGTTTACTGCATGCAAACGTCATATCGTTTTTATCTTCTTCTCGTCTACTCAGGCAAAGTATAAAACAACCACTCGCGGGGAAGAAGCAAGCAGCGATGCACTGTGTTAGACAAAAAGAACTCCCTAAAGTGCACTGCCAAACATGCATCCGATGGTCGCCACCCGTCTCGCAGTGCGTGTCCTCGATGTTCTATTTCGGGGCAACCAAACGATACGTCGGCGGTGGTACGTCAACGACACTTGTTCTTGGCTGGCTGCCGGGCCGGTTGTCAACAAAACAGGCAGCTTTTGGGCGCGGTGTTTCGCAAGTGGAGAAAAGGGTAAAACGAAAAGGTAGTTTGTAACCTGCGAATCTACCGAGCCTTTTCTTTCTTTCTGCTTCATCTAGCGCACGCAGCCAGAAGTGCACTAATCTAGTAGACATTGGTCTACTCAGCCGACGCAGCCAATGACGCAGCCATTTTGGTAGCGATCAAGTTAGTCGCTCCTTTCAAAGAGTTGATTCGTGATGTGATAATAAGTGGCGTTTGAATTGTAAAATGGTTACAAGTTGAAGATTATTTTTCAAATGTTTGACAGGACGAATAGACATAATAAGCTTCAAGTTCACAAAACAACAAAGACTCTAATTCCGTCTCTTGATTTTGAAGACTTTAATCTTCTAATCGATTCAACTCTACCGCTAACCCCTTCATCCGTTCGCCGCGTTGCGTAATACCAGTGTGTGTATGTGTTTGCGTGCCGTGTTTCGGGTGTCCCCCCGTCAATTACTTACCGCACTTGAAGCACTGCTTGTGGAATTTGTGTCCTCCGGCCACACGCTCCTCGGCGGCGTACACCGACTTGCCGCACTTCGGGCACTTCGGGTTCTCAGCTGGCTTGAAAGGCATTTTTCTGTCGTTGGGTTTTGCTTCGCTTCGCTCTACTCGAGATCGAGAACACTAACTGGAACCGGATCGGCGTGTTTTTTTCGGGATGACCTTACGGGGGGCACTAGCGCGTTACGCGACTGGTAGCTGCTGCTTCGACAACCTTTTATTTCGCAAAATAATCAAGGGATAGATGGTTTGGGTTTTTTTTTATAAAACGCAGCGCAGCTGAGATGTTGCTTATTATGTAAAAGGAGGTAACCACTCGCACAGCACCCGTGGCAAGGTACGTAACCGCAAAGTTTCTGTTTCTTTTTTCTGTTTTAATTCACTATGATCTCCCGTTTCAGCCACCGAATAAGCGATTCTTCTACCCGACTGCCGGAACTGGTTTGTGCGAACAACTATTCACTCTGTTTTGCAAATGGCCTCTGATGGGAAAGCAATTGCCTACATTCACACGGAGTACAACAAATTTCCTTCACGATATTTTCACGCCAGAAAAATGAGATTTTCGAGGACAACCCTTGGGAGGACCGGAGAGAACGACCGAGGAAAACTGCGCTTCGTAATGTGTGTGTGTTTCTTTTCACATTGCAACCGACAGTGAACGGTGCGTACGGACGACTGAGATCTTCGATCGGAACGATCCAAGCTGGCGCCCCCGACGACGTTGATGACGATCAAGTGCAAACGAATGCAGCTGCACATCTTCGCGTCGTCCTGCTCTTGTTAGATAACGTCGCTGCGTGCGGTGCAACCTGTTTTCCCCCGAGAGGGCGCCATGATCGGGCGTGGATGCAATTCTAATGTCATTCTTCCACCACCCAGAGACCTGCCAACCTGCCAAACAAAGTGCGTTGCATCCATTCCGTTTTTTTTTATTTTCTCCTACCGGCATCACGCGACAAGACAGTGTTGTGCCGTTGCGGACTAAAAATATCTTCCGAGCACACGGGAATGCAAAGATCACGAGAGAAAATGCGACGAGAAAAACGTGTCAAAACGGGCCGTTTCGAGTTTTTTTCGTCGTTTCTTCAAACATAATGTAAAGCGAAGGAAAAAAAGAGAAGGGTGTGAAACACGCGTGCACGCACACGACACACCAATAAAGTTTTACGTGACCAGGGCGTCCGCTTGGTGGTGCGCACGGTTTCTCGAAGCGACAGAGGGCGAGGGTGAAAAACACCTGCTGCTTCTGCACGAGACCTTTCCGTGTGCCGGGGAGGGATTTTCCGATGGTCGGTAGGATTTTTCCTTTCCTCGCATCTACCGCAGCAAGTTTCTTGTTTCCTTTTCGTTCGCCTCTCGGGTGGGAAATAAATGTCTATCTCCGGCTCGAAGGGTGGTGGGTATTAATAAATCTCTCGCTAGAGTTTTCCCGCTAGCATATGTGCACCCCCTCCCCAGTTTTTGAGGTCTGGCAAATGTTGGCGCATCGCCAAGCGATCCAAAACGATCGTTCCTCACGCTGGTGGTGGTTTGGCCGAGGGAGCGTTCATGGAATTTCCATCGCATGCATAAATAGGAATCGAAAAAGTGTGCGCTAGAAACTAGGACCTTGTGGGTGGATGGAAATGGTTCTCCCGGGACGCCGGTGTCATTTTCTGGCGCATGCACATATTTTCCATCTGCCGGAGACCGTCCGTTCCATCGCTCAGCAGCTATCGCGGCACACTTTTGCCCACTGCTCCAACAAAACCGGCCCAACGTTCGGAACAACCTGCGCTGCGTGGGTGACTTCTGCAAGCGTTGGTTGTCACCCACAAACAAGATTAGTATATTTTTGACTACAGGAAAGGAAAACCAAACCAACACCCCCGCGCCTCATCGTGAGCATCGACGGTTGATGGACGATAATAATCCTCAGGAATCGGACGAAGAAAGACTCGTGTCTGTCACAATTAATTGAGTGTCGTTGGAAAAACTGTAGACCGAACGAAAATAAGGGTCATAATTAAAATTCCAACTCTGAGGGGTTTGGGATGGAGCATCTAATGCGCTGACGATTTTAGAGAACATTTGCAAAGGTGCTTGCTAATTATGTCATAGACCTCGCATCAACCAGGTACAATCTTACCTCGCGCAAAGAACGTGAGTGATTGACTTTCGTTTGGCAGAATGCCAACGTAAAAGTCAAAAGGAACTTGCTGTGTGAGTAATAAGAATTATAAAAGAGCAAAGAATTCTCTTTTTTCGGAGACATCTACGTTTCATCTTATCATTTCATTTTTATCTTACCAGTGAAAATATTCACTCTAAAAGCACTTCAAAAAATCAGTTGCCCCTCGAGCCACTTGTTTTCCTATCCCTCAGTTGACACGATGGAAGGTCAATCAAGTGCCCGCTTTTCCGACGCAATATACCACATCCCTGGCAAACGTATCCGACACCGCCACGGGTGACCTTAGGTAGCCGTGCGTGTGCGTTAATGCCTTCATCAACGGGCAAACAGCAACGCCACTCACCACAAATCATGCTCGGAAAACAACAACACCATTAGCATCACCGTTTTCACACACTTGCCACGTTTGTGTATCCATTTTTCACACGTTTTAAAATAGCTCATACGCGCTCCCGTTTTGTCGATCATGTTTTGCCCCCCTCCCCTCATGGTCGAATGGGAAAACAAGATAGGAGATCATTGGGAAACTGAGTGAGCGAGAAGCTTGCTTGGATGGAGCGAAAAATATCCAAAGATGCGAATAACGGTTTGAGGTAAAAATGGTCCAAGCAGTCTTGAGTGGTTCCGTGTGTCCTGCGTGTGGTTACATCACTCAGTGATCAAGTTTAGCTGCACAAAACACTGTTCCTCGGGTTTAGGTTCCTGGCACGATTTAATTTTTCCTTCCATTAGCTTTTCTACACAGGTGTCCATAATGTCGAGCCTTGGTTAGTTCTCTCCACTTTCCACTTGCAGTCTTATTCGGTGGCTGAAGGATCTTTTCGCACTTTGTTCCGGTTATGTTCTCAAGTCCAGCGTTCTACACAGAGTCACTCGCAAGCACGTTTCAACTTGAGTTGCGTTTCTTATTCACTGTCCTGCACTGGGAATGTTTCTCGAACCTTTCACCCTCGTCGGGAGTTCGTTTCGATAAGTTTAAAACTTCGTTTGCCCTATTTCGCTGCGGAAAGGAAACCCAATCCCAGTCCTTGTGCTTTGCTGCAGAAACCTAGCCACACACAGAGAAGGTGCACAAGGGGCGATCGCTAAAACAGAACTGAACAGAACGAAGCCTCTAGGCAGCACCCGCCGACTACTAACCGTGTATTCGAATGATTGACTATGGGGCCGTGCACTCGGTAGTCTATGTATCAGGATGCACACGGCACGCCACTCGCTTTATTCGGCCAGGCTGAAAATCCGGCTGCGCCCTGCTGCTACTGCTGCTGCTGCGGCTGTTGGTGGTGGCGACCACCAACACACCGGCCGCTTGGGGGGAAAATAAGACGGCCAGTTCTCCTGCGGAGGTCCCTTTCTGGCTCGGCCGGTGGAAAAACGGTACCCCAATTCGACTGGCGATCGCACTTTCTCCCACGGAGCCGAACTGAAATGGAAAATGGGACCGGTCGCGGGAAAAACACACGTCACTCTATCCCGCTTCTCGCGTACGGCCCAGGGATCGAGAGTTTTCCGGGAGGGGTGGGGAGGGTGGAACAAACCCACCACCCACCATGCAGGATTCATTCGTTCCGTCCCGTCCTGAGCCCGATGAGTCAGCCACCGTTTGGGAATGGCTTGGCTTTTACGGGGAGGAAAATGGTGCCCGCAAAAGGGGTAGGGTGATGCGCGATGACGAATATGACAACTGTTTGATCTCGGCCAATGCTTTCTTGATTTTGCGATGATCACATAAATCAAACAGTCGTTTTTTTTTGTTCGAAAAGAAAACGGCACTTTGCTCGCACCACATGTTGAGTTTTCCCAGGGCAAAGTGGTTGGGAAAACACGAGCAGAAAAGGAATTGTGTTTTACTACTTCCTACCGTTTAAGCATCGTTTTTTTTTTGTGTATTTCCTGTCGCTTCATAAGGCAATGAATCATGTCTTCGATTAATTTGGATTTATAGGTGCTTACTGGAGCTTTGTTGCTTTTTTTCATTTTTCATCCTTTTGCTCCAACGATTTAATTTTTCTTTTTGTTTTATCGCGAAGTGTTTTGGTTTTTTTATTGCTTTAAGCCTCCTTTCAATGGCTGCTTATACTTTCATTCCTATTACTGTGCTTGAAGGGGTTCGTTAAGTGTGATTCTTAATATATCTTGGTTTTATCACGTGATGATGTATTCCAATGTAATTAATCACTTTTTTGGTTCCTCTTTCTACAATTTTCGTGTATAAAGGATTAATTTTCCCGTTAAATCGACTATTTTTTACTTATGTCACGCTCTGCTCTCTGCTCTTGAGTTCCTTGAAATGTTTTAATGCTTGCTTATTAGAAACAATTTTGAACAAAAATCTGAACAACACAAGCATACTATTTTTTACCGATTTTTGTTTTCCATTAAACCTGTTCAATATGATTTATTTCCAACAATTCTGCATTCGACTTATTCATCTAACGAACGTTAAGGTACGCTCCTGCCAACCAGGGTTAGTGAGGTCTGATCCGTTTGACATTTGCATCGTCCCACTGGGCATCGTTTGGAATTTTAATTATGCTTCCACCAATTGCATGTGTGTGTGTGAGTGTTTCGTATGCACTGCTTTTCAACAAAGTAGCATAATCGAATTCAACGCTCCGTCAACCGGATTATCTTCGGGCGCCCGAACTAGCCGGACGTCGGCCGGATCGTGGAGCAATTACTCTTCCGCGAAACAAGCTCATCAATTATCTTCGGTCGTTCGGGGAAAAGCCGCGGCTCGAGTGTCCGAGGTCACTCGCCGGTGATGACACTGGCTGAACCGAAGTGAAAATCTCCGTGTTCCACGCCGCCACCGTTCGAGCCGGGGCGAAAATGTCACGCCAAAAATGCTTGGTGTTATTTGCGAGCGTAGTAGGCGTCTAGGCAGGCGGCAAACTTCTGTGGCGTGTTCGCGTAAGCATTTTCTAACACTCGGTCCGAAGTTCTCGTCCGAAGTTACCCTACCCCGTGCACCCTGGCCATCTTGCAACGACGTGGTGGAAAATTATGAAAACGCTCGAGTGCAGTTGGGTTGGTCCAACAAAAAATGGAAAGTGCAATGCGCGTTTCGCGGGCCTCAAACACCAAGATGATGATGATGATGATGATGCCGCTGGCGTGGGTAAGAAAATTATAACCTGCGCCACTCATCGCGAGCGAGCGAACGATGAATCACATTTATAAAAATGAAGAATGTTTTCTACAGCCTTTTACACGCTCCCCGTGGCACAAGTGTCATCTAGAGGACTCTACGCAGGAACAGGAATACACGGGGCTGGGAGAAACAGTTCGGCTTTTCACGGCAGGAACAACACAACAACGCCGACGTGGTGGGGGCAAAACACGGTGGCCGGAATAGAAGAATTCGGGTACACCTTTCGAGCAGCAAATTTTTCGTGTGCAGTGCTATTTTTAGTCCGCACACTAAACCCAACTCAGATGGAAGAAGCTGGGCCCAGGAGAAAGTGGAACATCGGGAGCGGGAAAATCAACAATCTTCTAAACACCTTTAACCGTTTCGCCTTTCTTGGGGTTTCGGTCGCTTTGGCGGTGCAAAAGGTAAATAGCGCTCCGATGCCGGTTTCCAACTTCAAATCCTCGTTTTTTCACCACATGAAACGAGCAGCTCGCGAAGAAGCGAGGTTCAAGAAGGTTTCCCTCGAGCAGTTTCACATTTTTCCAGCCCAGACGTATCTTGCTATTTTCGGCCGAAATGATAGTATTCCAGAGATACGAAGGAAAGGAAAAAAATCCATATGGGAAAACCACACGGCGGACGTTCATTAGGATCGATAAAATACAATCAACGTTGTTTTGTTTCTGTGCTGCATTTTGCTTCATTTGTTTATGTGGAGGCTGGAATTTACATTTGTGGTTCAGGCATTTAGGAAAATCGGCGCAACGGGAAATCATTTCTATTGCAATGGTGTGAAGATCAAAATGAAGTCAAAGAGTTATTTTTGTCAAATTTAACTAATTTCAATTTTTGCTCTACAGAAGTGCAACTTTTCCTCTCTGAGACATAATTTTAAGTTGCTGTAAATTTCACTTTTTTCCAACAATATTTTTTTACAACCGTAAAATTCTAATCACGTGTCATGATTAATTCAGTGGAAAAAGAAAATGGAAAGTTTTGCTTTACTGTATTTGTTTGTCTTGCGCAGAGTGATTATAGTGACTGTAAAAATATAATTAATCTGTCCTCACAATTTAGAGATTTTTTTAAAAATACGTTGGAAAAAAACAAAACTCTATCCATTAGAGCACACCGGAAAGAGTGGAAAAATGTTCCGTGTTGGTCCCGGCTCGCCTCGCACGCGCATCAGTTACAGGTGAAAAACGTTCGTATCATTTTATTTTTCTCACTCCGAGAACCGCTCCCGGACCGATTCGCCCGTCGATCCTCTCTGTGAGTTTGAGTGTGAATCGTGATGGACAAGCACGTTTCGGACCATCCGCCAGGTAGTAACACACACACACACACACATACGGCGGCGGTACGGAATCCGTGTAACCTGTGGCCGGTTCTCGAAAAAATTGGAGCTCCACTAAAAATACATCTCCGGCCTCATCCGCCAAAAATAGTTCGGCAGGAGAAAATTCTTCGCCCATTTCGTCCGAGCTCGCGCCACCGAACCGTCGGCGTCGTCGGGCGTGCACTCGTGCCGGCTGCTCTCGCGGTAACTCATACCGAACTCCAACGACCGACCCATCGCGTTTTCCATCGCGTTGTGGAGGTGTTGTCGGGGCCTCGGGACGGCATTCGAAATGGTGGAAGAAAAATTGCCTCGCATTAATATGTATTTTTCACCTCGGCGATCAATCTCGACCGAAACGGCACTTGCCGGGTGATTTAGTGTGCGGGAGCGAACGAGGGGGAAGACAGGGGGGGGAAAAGCAATGGAAATTTCCCCGATGGAGAACGTTTTTGCAAACGAAAACTAACCATTACACCATTCTATTACCCCTTTGCCTTTTTTCGTTTCTTCGATGATCTTCTACTGCCCAGTTTGTTTGCAGCAAGTGAACATATTTGCGTACTTTTTTGTTTTACAATTACGCTATATTTATTGGAGACGTTTGTTTGACATTAAGCTAATTTTGCACTCGTAACTTTGTCTGTACTTAGTGCTGCCTCCCACGAAATAATTCCAACGAGGCGAACCGCAGACATTCGAAATCATCGGCCAGAAGCCAATTACTCCGCGCATCAAGGATCTTTATTACATCTTTTTTTCTCTACGGGTGGAACAAAAACGTCCCATAAACATTTCCACCCGAGCGACTACTTAAACCGACCCCGTAGCTCGTCGTACATTTTGTCCCGCGATAGTTGTTTGCGAAAACACACCTCAAGGCGCGTCCTCTGAATTCTTTTGCGCAGACCGCCGAAGGAAAATATCTAGGGACGAAGGGAATGAATTATCATAAATTTCCGCGCCCATCATCGACTCAATCGCTCGATTGGTGGTCAACTCCCGGGTTGAGGTATTCGAGGATCCATTAGTCGGTGCGCTCGGAACACTCGGTAACACACCGCGATCGACACCGGAGGTGATGATTCACCTTGGGCCGAGTGGAAAATAACACCCTCTTGGGAGAAGAGGAAAAACAAGTCCCGGCTCGCTGACAAACAACAACAGATGAATAACAAGCTAACGCTGCGAGCGAGTTGTCTTAGAGGCACATCCGACGACTATAGATCCTTGGAAAGGGATCATGTGTGGGGTGGTTTTCTACGGAAAATAATGCGCCTTTTAATACGTGTCGACTAAGACCGTCATTAGTAATTAGCAATCAGACACCCTATTGGATGTAGCCTAAACTGTAAAATGATGCATGGTTTCTGTCTTTCATATGCTTTAGATTGTGTTGGTATCTAGTGTTTTTTAATTTATTATCTAAGATACTTTTTAAGGATTCTTTACTACAAACATAAACATACTCTTGCACAGGTGATCCTATTTAATGCAAATTTGTAGTTCAAATGATATAGAATAAAACACGAAAAAGAGTAGCTTTTATCTATGTCATCTAATCAATCTTCACGCAATTCTACTCATAGTTTTTGATACTCTCATAATGAAAGCAATATCATATTTAAAGTCGGTTCAAAACTGCTTTGACCAAATTAAATTACCTTAGCAAATCATCGAAACTTAAATGCTTGTCTGATTCAGTCGTAATTTTGGTTTACAAATTTTTGAAACCATTATTTGAATCTAAGACTTTTTCTTTTTCTGTTTTCTTAATTAAAATCTCCTTATTCGATCTAACAGGATAGTCTTGGTAGTATGATATGCGTGTAATAGTATGTAGTGTTCTGTTTTTGTCCCCCAGACTTAAAGATATTCAGGATCAACGATTAAAATCGTCTCACGAATAAATTGGTTGTGCAAATCTCGGCAGAGCTGTATAAACGAGGATCGTGATGACGATCCGGTGTAACACAAACATTCGCGACAATAATGGCCGACGGATGAATCATAAGTGACAAAAGATGTTTGTCATGTACCTAGGTTCGCCGATGAACCATCGACCACGAGGCAATCCCACGCGCGTGTCCGCTTGGGCCGATGACGTTACGAGGGATGAGGGTCGTTACGGCACAAAGACTAGCCGAATAAATTTCACACGAAACGCGAACGTGTGGAAAAACCTCGGCGGCCATTTGTGCGACCCGGCGAGGCGAAAACACTCCGAGACCGACACTCAGTCTGATTGTGCCGCGAGGATTCGGCGAGGCGGGGCTTTTCTTCAAAAAAAAAAAAAAAGCGAAAGTGTGGACAAGGGAAGCCGCCCCGTTTGGTAAGCCTTTGGTGTCCGGCCTAGAGGGAAGTCCTCGCATCCCTCGCACGGGGGCCTAGGTATTTCGAAAACGGTTATTATTCCCTCCCAATTACGTCGGGAAAGCGCGGGTGGGGGAAGACACTTGAGAGGTCGGGGTCCAACCGGGGGAAAAGCTATTTTAGGCAACATAGAAAAATGACGATATGTTTCCTAAAATAAACGCACCGTGTTTTCTCGTTTTATACTATCTTTTTTATATATTTGGCTAAATTTACATTATCCATTTCTTGTTCACCTTGCACTGGTATAATTAGTACACTTCCCTTCTCTCTCACACCGCTTCCCCTCACATTCCACTCTTTACCGTATTTATCAGATTCGTAAGAGCGCACAGAAGATGGCAGAGGATGTGTTGGGTGTTTACTTTGCGGAATAATTCCGCTACAAGAGGCTCTCTTTCTATTGGTTTCCATTTTTCCTTTTTTCTTCTCGTCTCTCTCACTCGATCTTCTTATAGTTTTTTTTCACTCAACACTTTGTGAAGGTAAAAATCTTTATAAAAAACATTAAGGTGCATTCCAATGAAGCTACTGGCTCGACTGAATTTTGTGGTGGGATGTGATCTGAAATGCTGTTACGTAAAACTGCAGGTGAATTAATGCAAGCTACGGAACGAATGTGGGAAGATGTTCAAGACAGCAAGACGAAGAAAATGATCAACAAAGAAGTTATGTTTTATTTTAGTATGTATGCTCACTGATCTACAGGAGAATGTGGTTAGAGTAAATGCTTTATTTTTCGGCAATAAGAAACATTTTGTCTTAGGAACATACATCGAGAAAGTATATTTGGTTTGGAGTAACATTTCCGAACTATAAAAGTTCAAATGTTTCATAGAATGCAAAAACTGCTGGTAATTTGGAGGTTCTTAACTAATCTTCAAACTTTATCTTATTAATTCAATGTTACAAAGATTCAAAATATGTCTGTAACAATATTTACTTTGGTTTTGCTTTTTTTCTTAACTTAACTTGCTTTTTTTTTCAGGTTATGAACTCGCCTAACTAATATTTGTTACGATTCGATTTTTTATTATTCGATTGATCATTTTCTTATTCCCCTCTCACGAAACGGAAAATTAACTGTTCACGGAAAAGAAAACAAATTTTCTTCTCCTGAAAGGATTCGACGCCACCTAGCGGAAAACTTACAAGTTGTAGTACCAGAAATTCACGCTAGGTTCAAGGATTTGCATGCGAATAATATCCTCGACACAACGCGCAGGAAAAATACGACAATCTTTTTGCGTTCGTTTTGTTGCAAATTTTGAAAAAAAAGATTCCACCGCAATATTGTTGTTTGGGGTTTTTTTCTTCCTTTTAAAATTTACAATGAACGGACGCTCGGAAACGTGTTCGGGCTGAAATACAGATGTTCTCGCAAAACTATGAACCAACGCGCGTATGGCGCGTGCGAATCGAATTTTCACTTACGGCCATGCAATAAACACATTCGGGCGGAACATCATCTAAACAATAATTCCCTTTCGGATAGCGAATCCCCGGCCCGGAAAGTCGTTTGCAATAACAAACCGAACGACCGGCAATCCGAAACCGACAGCGATCGATCGTACGTCGAATGTAAATAAATTTTCCTATATGGTGTATGGTGTACGTTTTTCTTCACCCGCACTCCACTATCGTTGGGAAAACTGTGCCCGCGATCGTCCCACGCGAACTATAACGCCCCACCCTCGAAATGGCCCGAGTGGTTTTCCGTTCGCTAGTTTTCCACCACTTGGTGCTTGGTGCCGGTTGTGCATACGAACGGGCGTGTAAAATTAGTCGAAGGTCCACCGAGAGTCCGCCGTCCAAGCGGTGGAAAATGGTTCATTTTTCCGCGCGCTCCTTGCATGGCCTCCAAAAGCGCCAGTTGAAGAAGAAGCGGCGTTAGGAAAAACAAACAAGAACGCAAAACACACATGCGAAGTCACATTCCTTAGTCCAAGCGCCAAGCAGCGCGTGCGTGAGTGTGTGTCAGAGAGCACTCGGGTCTCGGCAACAACCAGTTTGCGGCCGGTTAATGGACTGGAAAGATGTTGGCCTCGCGTTGCCCGCGAAGATAAAGTAGTGCTAACAGCCGCCTCAGCTCTGGTGCGTTGCGAAACGTTTTTCCCCGTTTGGCTGCTGGCTTTTGAGGACGATTTTTATTAGCTGTCAGCGAAAGAAGGCCATCCGTCCGTCCGTCGTATGAGAGGAGAGTGGAAACACACTTTCCCTTAGCGACTTAGCAGGCGTGGGATGACCTGAAATGATGCAATTTAAGTGTGCCTTGGAATAGCACTCCAAACTATGACACCTTCCTTTCCAATTAAATTCACACCATATAATAATAACCATAAAGAATGTACCATTCCGTTGTTTGTTTGGTTTTTTTTTATAGAAATAGTATTAATTTTATTACAAATAAATTATCAACGAATTGTTTTCCCTTACAAAAAATCTCGCCCTTCGGTCAAACGCTTGCTCAATAAATCCACGGTATAAGGTATAAAGTCGTAGGCGCCTTCAAGTAATACCAGTGTTTCCGCGACGCGTTTCTCGAATCGAGTGCGACAATCTGTTTGCGCTGGAATCTCGAACTTTCCCGACATCGTCGTCCTACCTACTTTTCTTCTTCTCACACTTCCGCCTCCACCAGTATCTTACACACTCGCTAACGTAGTCGTTTGTTTGGTTTGGAAGGAAGGATCAGGAACTTGCTACACGCGGGGTGGGAGTTAACCATCATTGGGGATCAGATCGGGATCAGCTCAGCTTATGTAATGTAGGTCGCGGGGTAAATATGTTTCTGTGTTTGTGCGTTTATGTAGTATATGTGTGTGTGTGTGCTGATTTTTGTACACATGTTTCCGGAACCTCCGGCGGGGCCCGCCCTGTGGTGTGCGCGTTTACTTTCCGAGAATAATTTTACGACCGGCGCCAATGTTCTGGCCGGCCTGCGTGGCACCCTTGTTCGTGCCCGCCTGCAGCCCGATGATGGCCTGGCCGGCGTTCAGCTGCTCGTCGGTGAAGTTGCGCTTGCACTCGTCCGCCGGTTTCGGTCCGAGGAACGGGCCCTTGAAGTCGGGATGTTTGTAGCACTGCGTGGGAGAGGAATGAGGTCAGAGGTTAGTGATCAACGTGGGGCGGGATCTTTATAACAATTCGGAGTCTCCTGGAGCTCTAGAGCACAACTTCTGATCCTGATTACGATCTGAACATCTGATTCTGAGTTCAAGACGAACTTATTGAGATCTCACCGTCTATAGCCAGAGCCCCTATTCAACAAAGTATTAGAACTGCTTCTAGGAAAACCTATTAGTTGGATCATAGAATATACTGTAAGTAATGTAGAATATATGAACTGAGGAAGATCTGCTGAATTAGAAGTTTTCCATGGTCGTATTCCAATCGAGTATCTTCTTCCAAAAATCTGATAAAAAGTTAATCGCGATTACACAATGTTGGAATCCTGACAAAATTTCTGGGATCTCTCTGTACATTATCTTCTATGGTAGGTTCTTAAAAGAAGTCTATGGTTTCACTAGAACTTTGGGTCCCTTCTTAACCTCTCATTGAAAGGATCTCAATCTCGCATAGTACACCTCGAGGATCACTTACCGCACGTCCGAGGGCGAAGATGGTGCTCGTGACCTGCGCTATGTCCTTCTTCTCGTACAGATCGACCGTCTGGAATACGTCCAGGTCCGGCACGCCGTACTTCTTGATCGCCTGCTGGAACAGATTGATGTTCTCCATCATCTTAAACTGGCCACCGGACGTGTTGATCTTCGCGACCGCGCCCGGTTCCAGCTTGTTGATCAGCTTGCACAGGATCAGCCCGTCGCGGAGCGCATCCTCGTACAGGACGCCGGCCGGGAACTTCTCGCCGAGCACCTCCTCCACCCAGTACTGTGCCTCCTTGTCCTTCTCCAGGTCACGCTTGCCGGCGATCTGAGGTATATAGAGAGATATGAAGATATCACCGTCATCACACACTCACACACTTGATATCACATCATTTCTCCAAGGGTTTTGCACATGAAAAATCGTTCACCACAGCGATGTTATAACACTCCGTCGGTACCAACCTTCATGCGAACTTGACGCTCCAAAGCCATTGCTGCTGTTGTGTTGTGGACGGTTTGTGTGTTTCTTTCTAAAACTCGCAAAGCACGAACTGCGTCTTCTGAGGACTCACTGCCTTTAACTTTCACCGATGTTGCTATGGGCAAAGCTGCTCGAATACTGATGCTCCCTGTGGACGGTAGGTTTGCTTTTAAAGATCGCCTGCCCCAAAGTCCCCATCACCTCCCGAAGCCGCCTCCCCACTCGCCGTCGGTGCGCGAAATGGAAAAACATGCGCCCGCGTTTGCGCACCACGACCGGCTTCCAACAGCGCTGCCCGAACGGAGATGATTTTTGTTTTTCCGAAACTCGATACTGGGTGGAAAATTCTCTCCTTTCCCCAATTTCCCCATCTCCCAAAAAAAATCGGCATCTATACTTCCATTTGGCAATGAAAACATTGACTTCCCCCTGCTGGTGACGTGTTTACAATAAAATACACATCATTATTTCGAGAACGTTCAGCTGCGGTTGGCCGGCGTAAAGGCGATGGAATCTCCATGCTGACGGGTTTCGCCGATAGCGTCGGTAATTTATTTCCGTCCCAAAATGATAGATTCACCCTCCGAGCAAGACGATCCTATTTCGCCACTCGAGTAAAATCGATCCGGGAGCGAAAGCAAAACCCTTACGATGCTTGTTTCGGCGATAAAATAGATAAGCAAATGGCAGAGAACATAAAACTCCCGGCCCGGCCTCGCTCCGTGAGCACTTGATCATGAACGAGGAAGATGGATGGGTTTTGAGGCATTAAGTGAATGATCTCTTCAGGCTGGAGATGTTATCGGGAACCGAACATTATGTACAAACACAGGTTGTTTAGTCTAGGAGGAGTCAACTTTGAGATCCATCAGTCGATTTGTAAATGTTTTGCAAAATTTGCGCAAAATAAACCTGTCGATCGTGAGGGAGTTGGAAATTTTATAAAACCATATAGTAATATAGAAGCATATTGAAACAAAGTTTAGGATATTATAAAAAGGAATGTTCAATAAAATTTTTGATCGAATCAAGATCACATCTCACTTTGCAAATGTGTGGATTCGCATCCCATTATCGCACGCGCGAAACTGCAACAAGAAGCTTCTGCACGATCGCGAATTCATTGCCACTGATGCAATCATTTCTTTCAGCAAAAGCTGCATTCAAACACGCTTCTACTTCCCCCTCCGTTCATGCCTCGGTACCCCCCCCCCCCCCCCCCTTCTATCCATGGGGCCATTGTTTACCGGATCATGTTTGTAACACCCGACGGGGTGGATTTTCATCTTTCAACAAATCGATTTCGAGATGCAATTTTCTTACCGTGCCAGAGAATTGGCGGGAATCGTTAGGTCTTTTATAATTAACCGTTTGACAAATTTTGAGTGGAATTTTCTTCATTTTATCAGTAATCATTTTGATTTTGCATATTATGTATTGTTTTGAAACATTAACATTCTTTTCTCAGAAGAGTTTTCATCAATTTTATTGTTCGTCTTCCAATATAGATGCATTGGTATTTTGATTATCAAATGCTGAACTAGAATGTATAAGTTTATGGATAACTAAACCTACAAAGCGTTGATACTAATATTCGAAAATTATTTACAAGAATAGTTGTATTTTACAATCTGAAATTTCCATGTATCAACGTGATCAAAGATTGACGAAATAAAAAAATGGCACAGATTTTTCTTTTCTAAACATTTTCTTCTCCCCCTTCCATGACTCTTCTTAGCACAATTTCGCCTAATAATAGCGAGTTCGTAGACTCGCAAAACAAAACATTCCTGCCAAGCGAATGATTCAGCTGTTGGGCAATTTTGCAACCTCCAACCGGTGACCTTACGCGATCATCTTCTACGTAATGCCCGGTTCCCCATTCCATGAAAA
Source organism: Anopheles coustani (assembly GCF_943734705.1). Taxonomy (NCBI): domain Eukaryota; kingdom Metazoa; phylum Arthropoda; class Insecta; order Diptera; family Culicidae; genus Anopheles; species Anopheles coustani. Next base: position 92,810,831 of record NC_071288.1, read on the forward strand.
ACCTCCCCCATCGGGGGGTGGTGCCTTTCTGCTCCATCGCTTGTCACCCCCCCAACCAGCATCACGAATCACGACCACTAGCCAGCAGTCGGGGACGGAACGCTTAACGCTTGAGAACGTTTTAATTATAGAACTTCGACACATCTTCCACCGCACGGAAGATCCTACCAACGAATAGGTGGAGGTCAGGGTGGGTTGATCGAAGGGGGGGGGGGGGGATCTTTCTCCGTTCGCTTCCGTTCAAGGTTGCGATCAAAAAACCTGTCGCAAGCGCGATCGCGTTTGATTGCGGTTTTGTTTTCCTCGCCCGAAGTGAGGTTATGTACAATCGATTCGCTCCGTTCGCTCGCCGGAGGTTTTTTCTTTCGGCGTCACCGATCCTAGGCCTTCCCGTTTGATGACCTCCTAGATGGGCAGAAGAAGAGACATAGTGCTAAGAGCAGGCAGTAAAAAACCCAAGCTTGTTTTCTTTTGCTATTTTTAACAAGTTGCGTCCTTTTTGGAACACCCGACTGCGTACGGTGGTCCCGGCTTTTCCGAGCTTCAAACGATCGCACGCACGCACGCAAATCCAGCCGTATGGCAGACGGGATGACATCGGAAAAACAAACAACAGTCGGGGAAGAACAAATCGGCAACACAAAACAGGGGAACACATTATCCCGTTCATTATTTTAAGTGGCCCAATAAAAACTGCAACCGGACATCATCGCGATCCGAGTCGGCCATCGCTTCTGCATTCGGTGGACATGCCTTGTTCGGTGACTTTCCCGGCCTTAATAAGTACAAACGAACGTGTGATCGCTGTGGTCGCTAAATATAGCGATGAATACCAACCGTAGGGAAGGGGACGCCAAATGGAAACAGGTAGCATTCTTCCAAACGGTCTTTTCCATCCGTTTTCCCCGATCGTTTCGGTTGGCAACCGTCAGTAGAACCTAAGGCACGCCAGATTAGCTGTCATCTTGGAATATTGGCTACCATCGTGGTGAAGAATTTCCTCTCGTAAGTGGTTCGTTACTCAACCAAAGCAACAAAGCAAACACGCTACATTCTCTCAGCCTACTTTGGCATCTGCAAGATCTTCCTTTTTCGTCACACATACCGTACAAATGTGCGAACGATGACGTGGCGTTCCGTTTGACATAAACAAACGACGATCGAAGGTGAGACACCGTAAGCGAAAGTATTATTTTCGACCATCGTTGACCCATGTCCGATTGAGTTGGACGGTCCGGAAATAGAACATCCCTTCACCGATTGGCGGATTTGGCGAACATTATAACGCGGATGGAGGAGGTGAACTTTTAAATATAGGATGCCCCATCACTTCATTGTTCATTGTGTGTTCCAAAAAGGCAGCGTTTGTTGGGTTTCCTTGGACAGCATTCCACACCGTTCGAATCACCATCCGCCTAGACGTTCGACAGACGTCTAGGCGATCCCTCGACTGACGGACAGAACACCGTTGTGTGTGATTATGTTGTCGGTTTGTTGTTCTCTTTTTCTTTTTATTTGTTCCGATTCTTAGTATATTTGACTTACTCTTAGTGTCAACTTATCGTACAATGTTTATTTTAGCACTACCATTCTTGTTTTTGGCATTTCGGAGACTAGACTTTTCTTTACTCTGCTTTTCTGCTTCTTTGGATGCTATTTCTAGGGGCTTTCGTTTGATTCACTTCTCACGTGTCGGCGTGTTTCTGCGTGGTTTTGCTAATTATTATTCTGACAGGTAGACAAATCGCTGTCGACTTTGATCCACAACTTGAACTTGGATGCTTGGATCAACGGAACGCTTCAAAACTAGTCTCATGGACTTTCGACGTCGTTACGGACTACAAGCGGTTGTGGGGAGCAATACTATTGCAGGTTCTATAAGGTTTTATTATTTTGGTAACAAATTATTGAGAGAGAAGTGTAGTAGTACTACTGCGTTTAAAAGAAACCCTTACAAGAAATCATAAGGATATTGAATCGAAAGGCTTATGGCGGATTTGATAATGTCTTCCTGATGCCTTCCAGCTTGCGAACTATCTCTTTTCTATGGGGGATTCTATGAAATGGCTTTCCGATCCTTTTTGACAATCTGCAAATATGTTATTTGTTCATTGGAACATGAATTTGCCAATTCTATGTACAATTGGAACCGGTTTGTTTTTTCTCTAACGATTTGTTTTTATGGATAGCTTCCTCTAGATAAAGTATTTACAGTATTTTGCAAGCCTCTCAAAGGCTAGACTGCTATGAAAAGGTTTCTAATTGTGGATCCTCCACTTGACCAACGTTCTTTAAGTCCTCCATTCATCAAAAGTGATTCTCGCTTCGTATATGCTGCTTAGTCTAATCGTAATGAGATCCGTTTCGAGCTCCGTATACCATTCTGTTGCGAGTTGTAGTACACTTTTTCCCATCGTTTCGCCTTTTGGTTCCTATTTGGCAATGCGGCTTTCCGCTTGCCTCTCAAGTTAGTAGTCACGAGTTAGTTTCTCACTGATGGACGTATCGCGTTCCCGGTGGCACACGTTGCTTACATTTGTTTCTTATGTTCCTTTTTTCTTCCTTCATTTTGATTAATGTCACCTACGCCACCGATGACAGATCGCCCCCGGGTTGCTGTCATGTCTCTCCGCTTTCCAGCTCATTCTCCCGGCAGGACACGTCAGCCCGGACAACAGTGTATCGAGCGCACGAGAAGGAAGGTTGCAGTGCGATTTAATTAACGGTATTTCCACAGAAAAACTGTCTTTTGGCCGGGAAGAGGTGGGGTTATTTTTAGTACCCCTCCCTCTGACCGCTTTCTCCCGGTCAAGGGTGAAATTAGGAAGGAAATACGTGAGATATACGGGAAAAAATAAAGCAAAACAAGGATGGATTAAATCATATCAGAACGAAACACCTACTCCTGCTAGCTGGCCGTTGGTTTCGAGCGTGCCAGGAGACGACCACCAACACATTTCGCGTGCTCCTAATGAACCAACCACACACCTCGAGGTTATCCTCCACCCTTTCTCCCCCCTGTGTCCTTTACAGTGTAACGTACTTCTAAACGCGTTAAATCAGGCCGACCGTTACGACCTTTAGAACAGATGATTGGCCGCGGTCGTCTTGTTCAGGCCACCGAGGGGATCCAGCAGATAACCGGCCGCACCGCCACCCGCCGCCGCCCCGAGCAGCGACGAAAATGGCGACGAGAGGGCGGCCACCGCGTGGTGATGGTGGTTCTGCAGGTTATGATTCATGCTCAAGTGGTTGGCCGCCTTCTGGTTCTGCAGCAGCGGGTTGCACGACGAGTTCCACTTGTTATTGTTGTTGTTGTTGTTGTTGCTGATGCTGTTGTTGTTGTTGTGATGGTGGTGGCTGTTGTTGTTGTTGTTCGTGCCATTGCTGACCACCAGATGGTGATGGCTGGGTCCATTGTGGAGACTCGTGCCGTTTAAATCGTCCGTCAGTTTTCCTAAAAAAAAGATAAGGAGAGCAAAACAAACACCATGAGAAAGGGACGAAAAAAAATCCTACGAGCAAAATAAAATGTCAACCCATGAGGATGAGTTCAGCAAGGGAGAAAAAGGAATCGGGACCTGCTCATGTGACACACGACCACAAACGGGCCACGACAGTAACGGATGATCGCTGGAAACGATGTCGAAAGGACGCGTATGCCAACATTCGTCCTCCCCGCCCCCTTTGGCGACAACCCACACCATGCCAGACTTTGTTCGGGGAAGACAAACGAATGTGGAATAGTTCTGCTGGCAGCACATTTTCCCGCGGGACGCAAACTTCATAATCCATAATTCATAAACTCGAAAGTTGGAGCCAGGCTCGTTCTTGCTCATGCTCGAAATCCGAAAAAGATGGGGCCAACTAAAGAGAGTAGGAAAGAGAGAGAAACAAAAAGGATATGACGGTAGAGAAAGAGTGGGAACTTTCCACCGTACCGAGACCGTATTGCTCCAATATCGAAAATATTCAGTTGGACGAATATAGTTGGAGAAATTTTTCTTCCACTTCTTCTGGAGACTTATTTTTGGAGACAGGTTAGATTTACAAAACTTTCCAACTAACGTGACAGCAGTAGTGCCTGTAGCGAAGATGATTGACTATCTTTAGTGTTTGGGAGGATTTTTATTCGTGATATTTGGAATTAAATGATGTACTAGAACAAAGTTGGTTTGATTTAATATCTTGTACACATTTGTTGCTGGGGGAAGTTGTTCTTAAAGATTTGGAAGACCAATAATTCAATTGGAAATGCAATAAAAACGCTTATTTAAGCCTCAATCAAAACAACAGTTACAAAACAAACGAGTTATAACATATTAATTTGTTTTACCAACTCAATTAACCTTTTTGCAATTGTTTGAGATGATTCCAGATAAGAGAACTTAAATTATTTTCTTCTTAAAATTTCAAAAAATTACATTATTCTTGAATATCTTTTTGGATGCAAATGTCACTCAATTCAACCGAACATCAGTTCAGCGATCACATGCCTATTAATCTTCAAGCATTGCAAGCATGTAACGCAATTAAAATTAGCAAACAAATTACTTTTGCCACCTTTGCCGTAACACAGACAAGCGGGCGCTACATTACTTTCCACGTATTACTTCTTTTAATTAGAATTAATACCTAGCTCCCCACTTGAAACATTTTCTACGGATGAACTCACAACTCGACCGTGCGAATGTGCTTAGCCAAAGGCGTTGCCATTTAATCTTTTATAATGCTAATGCACCGGCCGAGGGAAGGAGAAAAAAGTGATGCTCAAATTGACACACACACAAAGCCACGAGAGACACGTGGTGTCTTGGAAAGGGAGAAAATAAAAGGAACAAATCTTACGCCGCCGAATGTAAAACGCAACCACCTGTTACTGAAGTAAAAGTTCACGCCGCGCGGGCTTCATTTTGTTTTTCCTCGCACACGCGTGTTGGTGCGAAGCAACCGCGGGCTACTAGATACGTGTACGTGTTTGTGGAACGGGTGGGGCAAGCCATTTTGCCTTGCGAAATGTATTAAATTGGTTTAATCAAGAAAATTGCCTTGTTACACCGTTCATTTATACGAATTAATGTCAGATTATTTCGAAAATGTCGCGCCTGCCGCCACCGCCGGCACGAGCTTTCCCCACGTTTCCCCAAGTAACGCACCGTCGTGAGTTGAGTGAGAAGCCTTGCAAAAGCAACAAACATCGTTACATCGAAGCAAACGGCGAAAGGCACATCTTTCCCTCGCTCGAAGGTGAATCTCTGCCTCTCCGGGAGGATTATCGGCAACGGTTGGAGGAGACTATCCGGGACGAAGGGAGCGGAAAACTGGGACAAACGCGTCCCAAGCAAAGCGAGGAAAAGAAAAGCGAACATCTCGCCCGCTCGGTGGCGTTTTCTCTTGATTTGTTCTCCTCCAGCTCCAGCTCCCGGAAGGTTGTCCACGGACTCCGAAGCTAGGAGGAGGAAGCACGCCGTGGGTTTGGAAAAACAACGGTGGCACTGTGATCAGTGGCTTGCCTTCGCCTCGGCTTGCTTCCGGTGTCTTTTATAATGAAAAATTTACGACAGCACCAGCCCGACACCAAATGGGACCACTTTCGCATCGTACGGAAGGACTTTGACGGCAAAGAAAAGGAGAGCTGGATGATGCTGTTCCTTATTTCCAGCACATCTCCAAGTGTTTTCCGGGGGTGAAATGACAAGCGCCCGCAATACGCAGCAGAATGTGTGACCGAAAAAGGGTCCTGGGTTTCGGAGCCGGATGCGACCACATCACATCGGATTGTGCGACAATCACACCCACCACGGGGGAAGAAAACCCCCGGAGCAGCAGCAACCAATAACAAGCGGGCGCAATGCATTCCCCACTCCTCCCCCGGGCGGGAAAATCGGCGGCGGAAAAACACTTACCATTAATTGGTTTGATATCGCCGTTCAGCGACTGGTGGGAGGAGGCGCTCGAGTTGGGCGTGGTGGAGAGGGTGGTGACGGAAAGGCAGGGCGAACCGGGCGGCTTGATGTCCTTCGGGGTCGTGCTGCCCCCGTTCACCGCCCCCGCCCCCGCCCCACCCTTCTGCTCGCTCTTCACGGACGATGAATCTTGATTATTGCTGGAGCCGGTGTTGTTGCCGTTCGCGTTGTTGCCACCGCCGCCGCCGCTGCTGCTACCGTTGCTGCTGCTGCTGCCGCCATTGTTGCTGGACACCTTCTGCTGGGCGATGCGTTCCTGCTTGCGAAACTTGGCCCGCCGATTCTGGAACCAGACCTGTTCGAGAGCACACGAAGCGAATGTGGGAAAAACATTAGGTAACGTTGGTTTTTCTTCAGAAATGTTACGCTGAATACTTTGTTGATATTGTTTAAATAGTACTCTTCAATTACTTTAATCGATTTGTTCCAAAAAATGAGAAATAGTTTAAAGTGATTAGTTATAATACTTAGCAATAATGCGAACTCGAACGAACTCAAGGCTGCCTTCGATTTTCAAACCTTCGGAACAACAACCTTGTACTTGTAAACAAAACTGTAATGGCAACGTGAAATGTTTAATTCGTTCCCATGGTAATTTGAGTTAAGAAGTTGATGGTTAGGAAGCGTTTGTTTGTTAGCTTTAAGTGAAGTTGGAAATCGCTTCCATTTCAAACGTCTGTACAAGTTCTTTTCAATTGTTTGTCATTATTTTATTAGTTTGAATACTTCCACAGCCTTTTGCAAAATTGTAAATAGCAAAAGTAATTGTTTTAAAAACTGAAGGGCATTAATAAGCTTTGATTTTTACTCCTCATGCTAATTTTTTTTTCTTTAAAAGGTGGTCTTACATGTTTAACCATGCTTTTAAATTTACAGTGTGTATTACATCATACGATAATAATTAACATAATCATTAGTTGGCAATCCTTAGTGAGACAATAACTGAACCCGTTTAATAATCAAATTTACGAAACTTTAAAATGAGATTCATCAACTTCGAAGAGCTTTCAAATAATCCTCTTTGTGGTAAAATTCATCTAACAATCATCCTTGTTTGCTGTTGGGGAAAACATATTCTCCACGCACATGCCAGTGCCTTCAAACAAATCTACAAACTATTTACTCACCACAACGCCATGAAAAATAGATTTTTCCCACCCCCAGTCGTGTTTTGCGCCCACGAATGCCTTAATTGCAGGCGGTTGTACTATGAAACATTAATAAAGCCAACCATACGGCCAAACACAAACCGTTGGAATGTTGTTGGCTGCGTACCACTAATTATGCGATTGGCGTAAATATGTTGCTACAAAACTCCATTCCCCAACCGCCGGAGGAGTGGTGCAATCCTGGTTCTAATGTTCAGCTATTCTGTTTGCCGAGCGACAGGAGTCAGCCATACTCACAAACACACACACGACGCCACGTTTGGCAAACTGTCAATCGACGGAACTGAACGCATCTGTTTACCCTTCCCGGTCACCCGTTCTAAGCTCGGGTCGGGTTTTTCTCCCTGCGCCTCCATCCGGGAATGAACCCCCCCCCCCCCCCTCGGCGTGCCATCGCGGCGTTTATGAAATATTCAAATTAATTAGCTAATATTTACGTGCGCCAATTAATGAAACGACTATGAACATTCCGGTTCGCTTGAAGCGAACGCACATTTGCAAACTTTACCGAGGGCAAAGCGGGTGCATTCCACCTCCACCGGTGGAAAACGGCATCGAAATTTTCCCTGCCAACAAAACGCCATCGCAGGTGGGTAAAAAAAAGTAACAATTGGGAATGCAAACAGCGGCGAACAAAAAAAGGTGGAAAAGAACAGGGCAACTTTTGCCAAATGATGCGCAACGAATCGTTCGCGCTCGTGGGTGGCAGGAGATGGGGGACAAGAAGGGGAAGGATTCGTTAGCAGCAGCATTCGACAGAGGGGAGGCCATTTTTAAAGCACCGTTTTATCGCACACGCGTGTGTCGTGTTTAAATATCTAATCAACATTGCAAATTCGGGCTCGCGCGCGGCTTCGCGTAAACTGTGTGCGCTTTTGTTCGGCGTGCCACATTTGTTTCGATTTGTTTGACCCGCTCCCTAACCTAACCTCACCATTTTCACTCCATTGTTTCCATCTATAGCGTGGAAAATGTGTTCTGTGTTTTTTTCTTCTTTTGATTCACCATTTTCGTCCAGGCCAAAGGTGACTAGCGTGTGACGGTGGTTAGGAAGGAGGGTGGAGGGGGCCAGTTGTCAAATGTGTAGATTTGTGATTGCTTCAAACCGTCATCCCCCTCCCCTCCCTCCCCTCATCCACCCTTTGCAAAAGCAACCCCATCCCTAGCACATTTTGTCCTCCTCTTTTTTTTGCGTGTTTCATTCCAGTTTCTTCCAATGTTTGTTGTGGACATCGTTGTGTTGCATCGCTGGTGATGTGATGGGGACTGTGTTTGTTCTTCCACCAGAGCCATGCCGGGACGGGTCAGAGTTAGCTTACTATTAGCCAATCAGTGCGCAAACTGCGTTTGGTTTTGTTTTGCCATCCAACCTCCGTTACGATGGAAAAGTACAACAAGGAAACGAGCGAGGGGGAGGTTGGTTGTTTACTTGAGTAACTCTGTTTGCTCATTCAAACTGACCGTTGCGATTTTACTGGTGTACCGGTGCGCTTCCGGTTCTCTTTTACGATTTCAACAATCAGTTCACTGATGCCGTTTTAAATCGATTTGATTTGTTCTGATGTTTTGTTTCACGTTTTTGTTGTTGCATTGAGTAGCTTTTAAAGTTGGTTAAGAAAAAGAAATTAGGAAATTAAATTTTCTTTTAGAAAAGAAAAAAAATAGTACAACCGTGAATCTGGTAAAGAAGCTGCGGTATCTTATAAACTCAAATAGCTGATAAGGAAGAAGAAGAAGAAGCTGATAATTGAACATTTGCAGTAGGAATTCAATAAATTGGTTTATAGTTCAAGGAATGCTTATTGGATATTCAACGTTATTGAAACTAAGAAGATGAGCTTAAAGAATAATGTTGGGGTTTAAATTGAAACTGTAACGACGAATAGACAATGGGAGATATAATACTTTTGACTTTAAATGTCATGATAAAAAGTTGCTCAATCAAGAACTTCGGTAAGCCAAAACCTGCTCTTTGACTCAAATCACAATACTATTTCCGACGTAAATCACTGCTCACTAATAGTGAACGCTTGCAAACTAATCGCCCCTCGCGTTTCCTCAACAATAGCGGCAAAACTTTGACCGGTTCTTTAGTATTCGTTCCATCTAGCGCTTTCCCACCTTTTTTTGGTTCCCTTCCATTATGTGTCTTCATTTAGGAAGCAACCGTTTCTTTTTTTCTTTGCTTTTCATACTTTCCTTCCGGACGCCGAAGAACAACTTCTTGGGCAAACTTGGAAACCGTCCTCGGGGCGTTTACTATTCAAGGCATGTGCGTTTGCTGCTCGGCTGCTCACCCGCATATGGTGGTCAGTGTGGTTCATTTTCTTTTCACCACAACGTCTTGACCCAAATCGTGCTGAATTTTAATGCAATTAGTGCAGGAGAAATCTTTTCGGTTTGGTTACGGTTTTCCGTCGCACCGCACAAAGTTTTTTTTCTGTTGCTTTCCAGAGGACGTAGATAAAGGAGATGCTCTTTTCTTCGGATGGTATTCTATCTTACCCTTAGAGTATTCTTTTTTTTGTGTACTGACAAAGACAATCTCCCTACCCTCCCTACCTTCAATGGCTCATCAAGCCCGAGTTCGACAGACATCTCCTTCGGTCGCCATCTTGGCCAATCGGACGTCAAGCGACAAATGACCGGCGTGTGTCCTGTGTCTTCCAAGAAAATCGGACACCGAACGGTTTCATTCCAACCCCGGCCTTCTCGAGGCAAGCATTCGGAAGAAAACAAAAGCAAACATCGGACAACGGAAGGCGGGTCACTTCGGTACGTGGTTCCAGCTTGCATGCTGTCCTGTGTTTAACTTTCTTAATTTATTATTTGATTATGAATGATTAAAATAAACAATTCATTTATAGCCATCGCTGGTCCGGCATGTGTTGTTTCCGATCTCTTTTATTTCTCTCTCCCTCTCTCTTGCTAGACATTTCTTGGACCCCGTGAAGCAATGTATCTTTTTCTTTCAAAGAATTATTTAGTTTTATTTACTGTCGATTGTCTCTCTAGGGTTGTCCTTTTTTCCAAACGTGTTCGTTGAAATCAGTGACAAGTTAAGATTGAGACATACCCCACGACCAAGACAAGACGTTGATGGTGAGGTAAACAGAATCAACCCGTAAGACTGTGGCTTGATGCTATGTTTACCTTTTCAATTATTGGATACCATATAGTGTTTTTCTTTTTAATTAAAGTTTCACACAACACCGCGTTGGACGGGGAAACATGTTGTGGTGACAAAGGTTGGAACAATTTGTAAATCCTTGCTTCAAAAAAAGGTTATTAAAAGTTAGAATGTGTTCGGTTTCAGGCGAGAGATCAATTTATCCGTCTCCGCTGGAAGGTTCCACGTCGGTCCAAAATAAAGGACCTTATCCTCCCATTAGCATACCTTACGGAAGCCTCCTAATTTCTAAATTGACAGGGTAAAAGGTGTGCCAAGGGAAAATCAGATCCACCCGCAGGCACCCAATAACGCCTTTCTTTACCTGTGGTACACTAATAGTGTCACGAGCCTCCGAAGGGAATCACCTAATTAAATGAGGTTTTCTGGCCCCAGAGGTTTCCAATTTTGTGGTCCTTTTTTTCCGGTGTTGGTACGTTTCTTCTTGGGTAAAGTTTTCTTTCAACTTTTCCTAAGAATAAACCTCTTTCCCCCTCCTTCCCCGTGACGTTTCCCGATAAGGACTTCAGGGGAGGAACAAAATCTTCCATAAAGATTCCCCATCCAAACCAAAGGGGATCGAGCAATTCAATTTATTTGGCTCCCCCTTTCCGGTAGGAGATATTTTTCCTTCTTGTTTTTTTTTTGGTGGAAAACCAAAACCGGGCGTTTTAGGAATTAGCATTTGGACCGATGGGCATTTTATGATCGAAAACGGCCGTAATAAAACCGCCCCAGAAGAAAAGGAGGCGTCGAGAAAAAAAACTTTCTTTCGAAACTTATTTATGACCCAAACGGAATGGGACCGAACCGACGACCTCCTCCATCGTTCGGAGCTATTTTTGGCCCATCGAAGGTTTCCGATCCATGCTGTGATATTCCTCATCGTTCCGGGTGTGCAAAATTTTTATTTACGTCGCCAGAACTCATTCACTCACTCACGAAAAAGTGGCCCACATCAATAATGAATCGGCACGGTCGGGATTGGCCTTGTGGTGCAACCGATTTCCCGGCGACTTTATGGTCCGAGCCTGATTTGGTTAAAGGCAAAAGGGGGCGAGACCCTCGGTTCTGTATTGCCACGCACTAATTCGATCGTAATTCGATTTTACTTTCACATTCCCGACGCTACCCGACAGATGAGAGCCCACGCCGGAGCTAAACGTTAAACTTTGGGCGATTAAAAATCGCCGACCGTTTTTGTTGGGATTTTCCGGGACCTTTCCTTACCTTTATTGGCCAGCAAAACCACCGCAAAGAAGTTGCGTTGGCGATGGCGCCATAAAATAAAATGCGCATAAAATCGAGCCAGCTTTCTCATCCGGAACGTCCCGTGGGCTTTTGGGCCTGGTTGGAAGGAGACTTTACTGGGAATGTGTTTTACGATAGTTTACGTTGGCCTCTCACCAAATCATTGGTTGGTTTCCTTTGGTATTTGGAGAAGGATTGTTGATTGAATTAAAAATTTACACATTCTCCCCCGAAGTTGCAACTGGCTGTTTGCATTTTTCCGCAGCCTATGGGATTTTTTTCTCCTTCTTTTCTCCTGGTGACGATTGAATCGATCAATCGATCAACCGTTACGGGCCATAAATTCGTACCGCAAGGCCATTAAAATGCGCCACGTACGCAATTGGCAATAAAAGTGCTCACGGAGAAAGGATGCGTAGCAAGGATTTATAATTTTTGTTTTTGTGTTGTCTGTTTAGGGTAACGCCAAAGCATGGCATCAATCAATGGAAGTTTTATTACCAAAAAGATAAAAAATATGCACATACACCTTACTAACTTAAATTTGATCAATACCAACATGTAACAAGAATGAAAGATTATGCAAACAAAACGTATAAATTGTTTAAAAATCATATTCATGCACTGAAAATAAGTTAAAGGATAAGATAGTAAAACTAAACAAACAACAAAAGACTCTACATCAAGGTGTCGATACATAAAATTAAGCAACTCGATTCTTTGTTTTCTATAATTACTCATTTTGTCCGATTAAACTTTTGGAAGTTACCATTGCATTTTTTTGCATTTTGACTAGGATTTTTTTTAATTTCAATAAAATTATTATTTCAATAAAATATATTATAAGAATAGTTCGGAACTACCGAAAAATGTTGATAACCTCATAAAACTCAAAAATAAGTGCCCAACTAATCTAAGACAAAACCATCGTCGAAAGATCGAAGCAATAGAAATAGTGGCAGATGTTGCGATACTTTGGCAAAACATAAACCCAACAATTCGAACCCCAGTGACATCTTCATCCCGCGGCGGCCAACAACATACCTCCGATGGACCACGTGCGATCCCGCGAGCAAACACTCATCGCGCCCGGTGCGCTTAGGGGTTAGGCTTCCCCTCCTAGCAATTTTCCTTCGTCGTTTTTTTTTTCTTCCACGAAGCATTTTCCCTTTCGACCGAGACCGAAGGGTGTCGCATCCGATGACGTGTGGTCGGGTGACAATGGTAACAGGTTTCGGAGGGTAGCTGCCCTCGGGTGTCGGTCGGTCGGTCTGGTACCAAATCAAGCCCCTGGTTCGTTGGTCCAGCGTAGAGAAAACTGTGAACGCCCGGAACCGATGCGGACAAGGACAAGGAAGCAGGAGGAAGGAAGCAAACAAAGCAATAAACTAAATACAGTAAGCATTGTTTATCCTCCTTAGTGGATAACGAAGCACTTGTGCTAATATTTTCCCTTCATCACGGTGTCGATACCGTAGGGCTTACCCATCTTCCGCCACCGTCATTCGCCGGAGGTTACGATGAAAAATGGCACCCGGCGAAGGGAGAAAAGCGCCGAACGCGAAGGGAGAGTGTAAAACGTCAAACAGCGTAGAATTGTACCGCACCGGTCGGTCGTTCCGGTGGCGTTTGATTAGCTTTTTCGGAAGCTGAACAATAAACAACCATACGACGGGAATTAAAGTGAGGTTATGCCGAGGAGGGACCGCTGCTTGGCCCTGAGTGGACGGAATGGTTCGTCCAGGCAGGCTGCGACTTGTTAATCGATGAATAATAATCCGCGGAAGCGCGAGGGTGGCCCCTCTCAGTGATGCAACAAAACAGAGGTCCTCGGTGTCGGTGCAAACCGGGAGAGGGCAGAAATCACTTTTCGACCGTGTTACTGCGATGTTTATTCAATTAACTCTGCAAAGAGTAACTTCCCCCTTGGCTTACGCACCACAAACACACACACACACACCCCGTGGCGTTGCGTACCAAGTCCTTTAGCTTGTTTTACCAACTTGCGTATTATCCGGTGTAAGAGAAAAAAACGCAATTCAGGTCATTAAAGCGATGTTTTTTATTCATAGTGGATGGTGTTCAACAGCCTCGACGACATACTGGACATGGTTTTTGTTGTTGCAAAAATAGTACCCGAACAAAACCCGTATCCGTTTCCACTTGATAATGGCAATAATAACAACGTCTTTGGTGACAGCTGACACTGTCATTTGTTATGTGCTGTCAAATCGACGGATTATGGGAGGACAAAGTAGACATCAAATGAAAAGGAAAATGGTGCAAAGGATTCTAAGGAAGTGTGTTAAATTTGTTGCAAAAATAAAACTTGTTAGATGTAAGAGCAAAATATTGTAGCATATTATAATAATTGAAGAGCTTGGATAACAAATTATTGAACTGCTTTTAAATTGAAAATAGATTGTTATGATATGGTAGCACACATTTGCACTCTTCAAAAGATTTTGTCTACAATTATGCTTCTAAGGAATAAATTATTTGCTGTTGAAGTTGTTATATATTTAACATGTTTTTTGTTGTTATTGTTTGCTTTTATGTATTGTATTTTTTTAAGTTGCATGTGAAATGTTTATTTGCAATTGCAAGCAAAACAAAGGGTTCTGCCTGCTTTGACGCAACGCAATCAAATTTTCATCACAAAATTCAGACCAATTGTTGTTGTTTTTTTCCATTCGGCCCCAAAACCAATCGGTTCCCGCAGCATTGTTTATTGTCAATAATCCCAATGGCATCGCAGTGCAGATGCAGTGGATCGAATTCGTATACACACGCACGTACAGAGTCTTTCACATTCCCCAAGCACTCCCCAAATGGTATCGAGCAGGCACTACTAATTATTAAAATTGTATTCGAGATTATTGATGCTTTCCCCATTTTTCACTCCTGCTCACAAAAGTTCGAGAACGGTGCGGCAGTTTATGTTTGTGGTGGTAAATATTTGCAAAACCTCACACGCAACACAAGCTGGACAGTGTGTTAGACGGCTTTTTGAAAAGTGATTTGAATAAATTCGGGTTTTCCACCCCTGCATTCGACTCTCGACTTTGTGGCAAACCCCCTATAGGCTCTAAGCCGTCCCCCCAGTTGGAAAAGCCTTCCGTTTTCCGACCTAATCCACAGCGATTTGTCGATTCAATTTCAGCCTTCAAATGGGGGAACCACTTTCCGTATCCAACAAGCTGTCCCTTTTCATCCAGGTTCGCAAGTTTGTTGTCGGGTTAGATAATTTATTGTTTCCGACTCGGTTGGGCGTTACGTTGTGGTTAAAGGATTATGATTTTACTGTGACATCTCTATCTCCTCCTCCTCCACGTCCTCCGGATGCTAACTGCGGCATCTGATTCCATGTGCGAAAGGTAGTCAATTCCCGAGCGATTGATGGGAGAACAGGGAGAATGGGACCAAAACCAACTCGACATCCGTTCGGTTCGGTGCGTTCGATAAATAATTGAACATGAATTTTGAATTTCGATTAGACAAACCATAACCAGGACTGGCAGGGTCTCATCTTGTCTGTCCACTATTTTCCTAACCTCTCACCTCTTTGGTTTTTTCATGTCTATATTGAATTATTCAAGTTTCATTAGATGAGTTGACGCCCTTAATAGGGATGTAATTAAAATTTGAACAAAAATATTAAACTCTGTTTCACAAAGGTTTACAATGGTTCTATAACACCAGAAATATTGTTCTACACATATTCTAGTTATGTCCAGCATTGGATGGTGCTCAACGAATGAAAGTATGGTATGATACGGTGAGGATAATTTTCCACCAGCGGTTTCCCGGTTCGCGGATCATAAGCATAAATTTTAATAATCATACTCCAGCTGGCTTTAATAACAGCGAAAACCCCCCCCCTCTTTCGCGTACACCACCTCTCGGGTACTTGACCAACTATGATCGGTTTGAAAATAACAACAACAAAAGGTAACTCTGGTTTGGGCCAGATTTGGTGCTCGGGAAAACACGAAGCTGCTTACGAGCTGGCGTGAGGGAGTTTGGTTAGAATTTAAACACGGTGATGTTCCTGGTCGGTTGATCTGTGGATATGTTTTCTACTGTTTTTTGCCACTACCTCCCTTCCCATTCCCCTGCTCGGGTTTTCCATTAACCATTCGTTTTTTTGCACTCCCGGCTGGCAGATTGGCTTCCGGTGGGAAACAGTATTTCATGATTTGCGGTCCGCGCTCGGGTCGGTGGCAGGACTCGCGCCTGATGCCCGAGACCCCGCCCGAGTCCCGTCGAGTGGACTTTCGGCCAGCTGGCAGGTGGGTTTTTACACACTCACACACACAGCCACTACTCGCCAGACAGCGACGGCCACGACGACGGGGACGATTTATATTTATCGGGAAAAATAATTCCATTCTTGCCTGGTACCATATGTGAACCATTTCCATACGGCGCTGTCGGGCTATTATTATTGCCGCGTACGCTTTTTGCATCGCGGGACCACCATGTGGAACTGAGAGAAAGGTTGGGTGGCGATGTAAGTAGGAGCGTACGGGGTAGGGTCTACTACATACTAGAAAACCCGAGCAGAAAAGGCAAAAAGGGTGGAGCTAATTGAGATTGGATTGGAAAAATGCGCTATCACGAAGGTACGGAGCGACGTTGAAACAAGTGAAAATTGTGAAAATTAGACGAAAAATATTGATAACGAGTTTTGCGTAAATCATACAAAAGTGCGCGTTACAAGAAGCGCCAATTGAAGGAAGGAAAAATTTTGCAATGTGAGCATATTTTACAATGGCAGCATATTAGTTTTTGTTTTAACAAAATGCTCGAGTGACTCTTACGCTTTTTTATCAAATTCTTTAAATTTTTAAACAAATACATAAAGACAAATGGCCTAGGAATTCCATGCTACGATTTATATGTTTTAAATTTTTCAATTCTCTTTTGGTTGTGTATGTTAAAACTCCCAAAATATTTTTAATTTAGAAACTCATCTACGCATCACAGAATAACGCGCATCCAAAATCGAATGCTTCGAGCATCAAAATCAACCTTTCTTTCTTCCAATTTCAAACACATGGTCACCACAACTAAGACCTCGACAAACCAACCAACCGCGGCCACACGATTCGCACTCTGCAAAGAGTTGACCGAACGAATTCCACTGATTGTACAGTTGTTTGCGTTGCACCATATTTGGTCTTTCGAAAAAGGGCAGCATTCGAACGGTTCTTGTTTACCAATTTTCCGACCAAAGTCGCCGAACGCGAATCATTAACGGCGCAAAGGGACCACATTTTTCGCTCGTCCGTAGAGGATAGGTGAATTTCTTCTTTTGTTGGTCCTTCGTCCTTTTCTCCTGAACGAACCATCTCGTATCGTTTCATTTGCGATCGATTTCGTTTTCCACCGGAAGGTATCGCAGTCGCTTACACTTCAATCAATTATTCATTCGATTAGCAACCAAGAGGTAGGGTGTCTTTGGCAAAAATTGTCCCTTATGGGATCGTTTTTAGTTGCAATTTTTTTTACGAAACAGTCGTTGAGCTGAAGGTTTTTTCAGTTTTGTTTACCACTGATTAAATAATTAATAAAAATCTCTAAAAATCCAACCGAGATCTAAATTGCACCACAGATAAATTGGAACCTGTTTAGAATTCTTTACATGCTTCATTTTGCTTTAGATTCCTTCTTTTCTCTTGTTTTACGCTTCTTCTTGGTGGCTATCTAGTCCGTGCTGTCTTATCTGGTTGCTTTACAAAACATATAACTAAGTAAATTGTAAGGAAAATTCATCAACAACATATCATAAATAGAGTAAGCGAACAAACAAAACCTAATGTAATAAAATAAAACAAAATGAAAATCAAACAACATAATTCTTTTTACCAAAAACCAACCTTAAAATTATCTTTCTTTTCAATCGAAGAGAGCGTTTAAAGTAAAACGTATGTAATGTATGCACACTCGGTCACTTTAAACATTAAATGAACGTATTTTCCCCACATCGTGTCGGCCTCCACTTATGAAATCCTTTTTTACTTGACTCTGTTTTCTCCACCACCTTCCAATTATTTCCCCATTCCTCCTCCCCATTTACTATTTCCATTTGATTCACATTCCTCGGCAGAACGTGTCCTCCAACGAGGGGCGTGAATTTTCTTTCTCCCCCTCCCCCCTCCCCTCTCACCGACGACCAACGAAGGAAACCAACGTTGTGTGCTACTTTGTTGTGGTGCACGTCTTGTGCGTTCCGTTTTTCGCGCACGAGCAGGGAAAAACCGGACCGGGTAGCCGACCCGTAACCCGTGTTTTGCCGTCAGTGTCAGTGGATTGCCGCTGTGATGAATTAAATTGTTTCAAAGTTTTGACATCCCCGAAGCGAACGTGGCCTCCTTCGCCATCATCCCCCTTCGGCACCGGTTTCCTTCCCGAGAAACATGAGGGTGTGTCCGTGTGCGTAGTACGATTCCCTTCCCTACCCTGACGTTGTGTTATTTTTCCTTCGGTTTTTTCTACCCTCAAACCATCTTGGAGAAAGGAATCTGAGGCGCTTTTCTCCGGCTACTACGTCCGTGTACCACATGTGCGGGAGGGAAAAGTAGCTTCTCTTAGCATCGTTTCGCTTTCTTTTTCCCATCGTCATCTCATTTAATTTTCACGTGTATTTTTTCTCCCGTTGTTGTATTGCTTTTTACCATCACCTTTTTACGCCTTCGTTACTGACTGGCTCACTTCGTGGAAGCAAAACGTCCGGCAGAGGTGTGGAAATGAAACATCCGGTTCGTTCCGGCCAAACTAACGGGACAATCCAAATCCTCGACCATTGGTTCATTTTTCTAGACGGTTTCTTCTCAATATCGTTCCTTTTTCTCTCCAGGCGCTTCCTTTACGCATCCTTCTTATGGCCAGCATTTTTTGCGCGATTAATCAATCAGCAAAAACAAAATGGCCTCACCCAGAGCTATCTTCATGCGTAGTCGGCGCTGAATAAGGTTTTTTTCTTCAATGTTTTCATTTTATAAAAAAGATTTGAGAGCCAGGTTGATGAGAAAAAAGAACCTACTACGATGCTTCACTTCGTTTTCCCGGAGCTGATCATTAGTCAATATGGGAAGAAAAATGAAACGTCATCTGCGTCATTTGGAAGAGGACAATTTATATCCTCGCACTTGCACGCGCTGAAGCAACAAAAAGAAAACTGAAACACATGCGTTCAATGAATCATTTTAATTCTTTAGAGTGCTCCAGGAAGGGCTGAAGGAAAATAACTACGACCGGTTTTAATGACATTTCAGTATCGATGACTAACAGTTCATCAGCAACCGATCATGGGTCACCAAGTCTCGAACAGCGTTGCAATGATACAATTCCATGTACTTAATAACCCCCGAGTTTGGGTGACAACCTAATCAGCTCAATCTGGGGTTGAAATGTTCGCCGGAAAACCCTATCGAAATCTATAGCTTCCGGGCATTTTTGCAAGTGCTGATTTGTTCCTCTTTGCAACCTCACCCTCTGAACCGATGGTCTTTCTTCGGGGGTTAATAGAAAACGCTTAAACAATCCCGCTTCCCTCGGGTCACCCCAAGCAAAATAACCCAGCTAAAAGCCCGATAGGCGTTTAATGGCCCTCCAGAGTAGCTTCCCCTTGAAAATGCAAGTTCAAAACGGGTCGTAAACGAAACACCCGCACCAGAGTAAGGACATGTTTGTGCCATCACACACCACAGATGTGTGATGAATTTTAATTCAATCACCTCGGCGGAACGAACCGCAAGAAAAACGAAGGAAAGCCCGATCTGTCTGTTTCCCAGCTGGTTACAACAAAGAGGGTGATGTTTGCTGTTTGCTGAAAACCAGGAGGATCATCAATGGGAGGATTTGTTATCGGTGCATCAGTGGAAAGTGAGATGTTTAGGGGTGTTTATTCGAAAAGAATTTTCGCTTGTATCCTTGGTTTTGAAACGATTTGGTTTCATTTGGGAAATAGTATTTAATCCGTAGAGGTCTAAATAAGTGTTTAGTGAACATATTCATAATACTATAATTCAGAAATGTTACAATTTAAATAATTTAGAAAAAGTCAACAACAGAACGAATAAAAAATTAAATGAAAAATGAAAATATTTAACACTTTAAAGACAATGAGAAATGACATAACACGCATCTTCACTACAACTTTCCGAACAGAAAAATAGAAACTTAAATTTATTAAAAATTAGTACGTAGTTTAAAACAAAATAAAACAAAACCGAAAGCTACTACCAATATTCCAAAAATATTTCAATATAAAGAAAAAAATAAAGAATATGTTTGAAATTAATTAACTACTTATATTGATCTACTCTTCTGTTTCTGTTTGTTATTTTCTCTTTCACCACTTAACTAACCTTCCCAGACAGAAATATTCCACAATCACGTCCAGCCTAGCGGTAATTGACAGACTAATCAAATGCAAACGCTCCACGGCCTGACCGTTTCCGCGGACCTCCAACCCTGCCCTATCCACTCACCATCAACGATTCTATTCCGACGTCAAAACGGACGGGCCAACGTGTTTTGACACTAATTACGGAAACCGGGAGATTTCGGACACATCCATCGAGCCAGACGCGATCTCTGATTGACGGTCCGAACGTCATACTTTGTATTTGTCGTGGCGACATCGCTCCGGGGAGTTGCCGGGAGTGTGTTGGAAAATTATACCCGATAGCCAACGCGACGGAGGGTAGGATTTTTGATATTTCAACAATCGAAATCGAATTTAATGAGTCTGCAACTGGTGGCGCGGCCCCGAGGCGGTAGCCGGTTTTCCCACCAACCAACCACCGTCGGGATGAGTCCCAACAGCGTTCCTCCCGATGCCACGGTTCCCAAAAGACCGGAAAGAATGTGTGAAAAGTGGTGAGTGGTTTTAAAATATCGACTTTGACAGCTGAAAAATGTGTCCGGATTTTTTTGCCTGCTGAGGGAATTCCATCAGGACAGGAAGCAGGAAAAAACAAAAAAAAAAAAGAACACCACAAACGAATGAAATATACATGGCGGGCAACGATTTTCATTAGCAAAATGCATTTCACATTTTTGGGGCTTACTTTGGAATGCCATGTTCGCATAAGAGAAGAAACATTTGGTGGATGAAATTTCGCATTTTCGCTATTTCCCTTCCATTTTGGAGCTTCTCTTTGCGTTCGGTTCGGTTCGCTGTGAAACGATGCACGAAATTTTTAATATCAATAATCACTACCTCAGCAACTTCCGCTCGTCAACTTTCCCCGAGCACTCAGTTGGGAAAATTCCATCCGAATGAATGTCCCTGTCGTGTTGACAAACAATAACATCCAATTGATTATTAACACGCGGCACTATTGTACTTCCCACGGCAGGAGACTCAATCCGAGGTTCGCTGACCGCTGGCCGGAAAATTTCGACTTCCCCCACCGGTGATCCCGTTTTCACGGCAAAACGACAACATTCCGATCCGATCGGAGAGTGCGTGTCTGTGAGTTTCGCGCGCGCGCGCGAGGGTATAATGCACGATAATTGAATTGGAGTTTCCAATTAAATTTTCCCGATCGAAGCGAACCTGGGATCGAACGGGGGCTTGGCCAAATTGGATCGATCAACACTTTGACAGCCACTCGCTCGAGCCCCGCTGGAGGACCTGATTTGAATGTGCGCTGTCAGGTTGACTTTCTCGAGCGAACCGTCAAGCACGGAAGTCAGCTCGCCTTGGTGGAAAACTGTCGAGGGAGGCTGGAAAATCGCTTAACTGAAATGGAATTGTTTACGCAACAAGCCAAGCCAAGCCAAGCCAAGTGACTGTCAACACTGATGTAATAGTATGTAAATTATCTCTTTCCATTGAGAGATTCGGAACGAGCCGCTTCCCGGAATCGGAAAAGCGAGATAATGTGGTCCCCGGAACACCTTCCATCTTGAACCGGTAGTCCTCGGCACTAAATTGAAAACAATATTGATGGAATGTAATTAAAGAAAACATACACTGTAATTCAATCATAACAAATTCTTGGCCCTTCTAGTTCCAATGCGTTTGGTAAAGGTGGTTGAAACGGGTTTCTGCGGAACTGACGATTCGTTTATCGATTTGTGTTCCGAACACTAGCGTGTAATGAGTAGATTTTCCTCTACTAACGAACGATGTTTCCCACGGTACATGTTATTTTCCTTTGCCTAAACTTATGTCAGAAAAAGACTAGAATTACGCTCCATTCAGGAGAGTTTCCTAGGAAGTTAAACTGGCCGTCCCTGTGACATCTATTTCTGGCCACTTCACACGCTCATATCGGGTTACAAATCATGCCCCGTTCCGGCCCACAAATCCCTCCGCCAACCGCGTGCCGACCGGTCGGCCGGAAAAATCAATTTGCTACACTTGTTTTACAACTTCCTCCCCTTGCCCGAAACGCTTTATCACGCTCTCTTATCTCTTACCCTCGAGCTGATTCGTTCCAAACATTCAAGGAATTTCACGCCTTTCGAAACCCGGCACCAGGCCGAACCGGAGGGTTGATCAATCCTCATGTGCACAATTAGATGCACTCGATAAAAGAGTGGAGGAAGGGGCGGTGCGTAACGAAACAGGTCCTTTCAGGTCACGTGTGTCACGATGAGTGCACATTTGACATCTTGATCGGCAATTTCTCACCGAGGGCCGAGGTGGCCCTTTTTCTGCCATTCGGAAGGCGAAGGCTCACCCCGCTTTTCCACCGCCCGGAAATGAGTGTTTGATTGAGTCGTCCGAGGGAAAAGGGAAGAGGACGGAATGGGAAACGATTCTCATCACACGACACCCAATAATCCATCATTTCTTTTCCTACTCCCTTGATTTTTTCCTGGCCCGACGTTGTTGGCCGGGCTTTTCGGGACTTCAGGAGTTTACCTTTTTTCCTCCCGAAAATAGCAAAGAGACAAAGGTGACCTACTGGAATAGGGATAGACCGACGGAGGTTGGGGTCCATTGTCTCCAGATTGAACCGACGTTGTTTGTTGGAGGCCAATCCATCTTCCGAAACGAAAACCGTCCGACGTCGAACGCAGAGGCGTGGTGGAAGGTGATAAATTTATGGCCGACTCGTAATCGGAAGGCATGTGTCAAGCTGCCGGAGCGATGCCAGGACATGCGTGCGTCCCTCGGCAGGAGCTTCGATGTTACCTAGCAACTAAGTGAGCAGGCCTACTTTGGGAGCCCCATTTTCCTCCACCCGGGAAGGCGGTGTTTTCACGTGCCGAGAAGAAAGAAGTCTTACCGCCTATGAAATATTAAGCAAGGCACGTGTCATAAATAATGGACGTTATCTACTCGCCTTTTTCTTTCTCGCTGCAAAGACCAGCAAGAAGATGCTACCGGTAATAAAGAAGGAAGATTTTTTTAACCTTTCCTGTGTTTCTGTGTACATTTTTCTTGTATTTTTTTTCTAAGCAAGCTCAAGTAATTTGAAAAGCATTCACCTGATAACAAGAAAACCACGAAAGGAAGGCACAAAAGGGACACGTTTTAATCAATCAACCAACAAGTTTGATTGTGTGAATGTTTTCATGCCGAATTTGTGAACCTCAAACCTTTAATGCACCATATAAGTTTAGTTGATTTCTTAAAACTGTAATATTTGTACATTAAATGTTGCTATTCTTTTTAAAAACAGAACTCATCGAAATAAAGCCGTCTCTTATATTTAAAGGTTCGCTGATGAAATACTTTTCCCTAACTGATTCAAAACAAAATGGCTTGCAGTGACAAACCCCGAACTAATTGGTATTGGTTGAATTGGTTTTATAATTGAACTTTTTCGATATCAATTTGAAAGCTCAATGCTACG
The DNA here is from genome assembly GCF_943734705.1 of Anopheles coustani. Lineage (NCBI taxonomy): Eukaryota > Metazoa > Arthropoda > Insecta > Diptera > Culicidae > Anopheles > Anopheles coustani. Next base: position 92,834,211 of record NC_071288.1, read on the forward strand.
AAGCTAGAATATGATTAGATTGATTTCAAAGTGGGACGGAATTTACTTTTAACACTCTGACGTCCGAATACACGCATAGGTGTAATGAACCCGTATCTGTTTTCATCCGCTCACATCATTTTGGTGTGCCGTCAACGCTGTCACCAGAAAAACATCACAGACTACTGGATGTAAACAAATATCAAATGGAAAGTAAACAAATTGCACAGAGCGCGTTTCTGTTCGTACGTAATTACGAATAAAGATTGAAAAAGAATGTGGTAATACTATTACAGAACACAACAAGAAAGTTCATGATAAAATAAAAATTTGTGTCTGCAGTTTTTTTATCATTATCAGAGCTGCTTTTAAATTTAAAGCTTTTAAAAATAAAATCTTTCATGTCAGAATATTCCTAGCTGGAACAGCACTAAGTCCAGACTAATACAAACAGAAAACTACAATATCAAACCAATTCCAATTCGCATAACTCACCTGAACGCGCGCCTCCGTCAGATCGATTTTCATCGCTATCTCCTCCCGGGTGTAGATGTCCGGGTAGTGTGTCTCCTGGAACGCCCGCTCGAGCTCCTTCAGCTGGGCCGAGGTGAAGGTCGTTCGTATCCGGCGCTGCTTGCGCTTCTCGGCGAGGACGGAGTCGTGTCCGGCGTACACTTTGTACGGCAGGCCGGCTGCGTTGAAAAGGAGAAGGAGAAGAAGGAGGAGAAAACACACAAGTCCATTAGAAATTAGAAAGGAAAGCTTCCCTCTGGGAAGGGCCCATCCATGCACTACGTGAGCTTTATTTCCTTCCACGAACCTCCCAAAACCAGGGCTAGCATGAACATCAAATTAAAACGCAACGACTCCATTCATTAGTGCTAATTAATTGAAATTAGGTGAAGATTTTTATATCGGTAGTAAAATTATTTACAACCCGACCCGAGCCCGCGGCCGGCTCGACAGTAACCTCGACATCTCACATGCGCAACTTCAGCTGTTAAAACGTCTGCCCTCCATGACTCCCCACCCGAGGGAGGTAAAATAAAAAGATGATGGCGTTATAAGCTGCGCTTTAATCTGGTCCCCCGGTTTTTTTTCTAGTCGTCCCTTTTTTGATGGTGGTCGTAATGAAAGCAAGGCTCGAGACTACTTAATGCAGCGAGCGTTAAGATATCTCACGACTACATCGAAACAAGTCCCCGAAGAACTCGGTTCCGGTGGAGGGGTAAAATTTAGCCCATAATCGTTAGCTACCCAAATGAGAGAGGGCCTGAGCAAAGGCCTGACTGAGCGAGCGAGATGGCTATCGGTTGTCCTCATTCTGCCGCCAAAAATGGGAAAAACCAACCCCAGATCGTAAAAGAGGGAGCAATGCGCGCCGGCAAATGCGCGGCAGTAAGGCACGGGGCAGAACGTACGCCATGTCGTCGTTTATCTTCTGCTCCAATGAGTAATGGCCGTAAGCGGTTCCGGAGACTTCGTACTGGAAAAGAGCACCGATCCTGGCGGTTGTCCTTTCGGCAGAAACATAAAGACGTCTGCACGTGCTTATCCTTCTCTCGTGGCTCATATTTAATCGTACCTCCCTCTTTCTTACTCATTCTCCGCTGGTTCAGCTTCTATTTCTCCCACTGCTTATCACCGTGTCACACACTCTCTCACATTCTGTTTGTTTGTGTATCTCCATTTTGCTTGATTTTAATGTCTCCAATTCTCCGATTCGTTCTCATCGTTGTTTTGGATTTTTCATTATTTATTTACTTGTGTGCCATCGTTTCTTTTCGCCACTGGCATTGGTGTTGGTGTTTGTCTACGTTGAATGAGAAACGATTTTTCGATTTGTTTACGAGTTTATGTGTCACCGTTTTCAACGTTACTTTAAAGCGAAGTCCATTTATCTCAAGTATTGAAAAGATGCTTTTATCCAAGAAGTTAGTGTGATAGTAGTGGTATTAAAAATCGATAAATATGCCGTACGATGTAGCATTGAATTTTATGTAAAGCAGATTTACTTAAATCTACGAAGAATGACAAGTTCAATGCAAGTAAAGTTATAAAACACAAAGATAGTGCAGAAAACTCATTTGTTCTCTTTAAAATACTTGCCACACTTCATACGTCTCGCACGAACAAATAGAAACTAGAAACTCGTTGTTTAACTTACTGATAAAATGTTCCCGATTCCCGAAAACCACTAACCACACGCTTCGTTCACTTCTTGATTCCTTTCGGGTTTTAAGTGGTCGCCTGGAGAGAGCGGATGGATTTTGTTCCCGATCGCAAAAGAAAATTAAACATGGAAGCACCAAAATGGCACGGTTGTGCTTGGTTGTGGAGCGTTGAAACAAGCGTCATTCCGTCTGGCAGTTTTGTGAACTGCTGCTGCTGGACGCCATCACCATTCAACGCTCACACACCCACACACCGACACACGCTTTAACGCTCACGATCGTCCTGTCAAATAGAAGGATATTTGCATTAGCGAAACGAGCGCCCTCGGTTGTATTCTCAAACGAGCTTAACCGCTTTCTTTCTATTGATTTTTCAACAGGTTTCCCTCTCGTAGCCCGGTTTTGCGGTTGAGAGTTTTATCTTTCCACCGATAGAGCTTCTTCTTCCACTTTCAGACCTCAGCTTCAGCATTCGAGAGGTGTCTGGTGTGAATCTGGAAGGGATCTGAAACTGTTTCGTGCCCGAAGGATCAATGTTTGAGCAAAGGATATTCCGGGCACGATTTACGATTGAAAGATTTCTACCCACGGCTGCCTTTTTCAGGTGCTGCAGCTTGCGGTTTACCGAAGCAATGAGTGTTCAATCGGGTTTGCGATGAAATCTTTTCCTTTCCGTTCATTTGAAACCAGAATACTCAGTTTGGTTTCGGTTTTTTGCTTACTCTATTTTGGGTGCAGTAAGTTCTTTGAGGTTTTGTCCAATTTTTATTTTTTTATTGTCTTATTTTATAACCCCTTCTTTAGGATAAATTTTGTATGTTTTATTTGTAAACGGTTTCATTGACTTATAATAAAACTCTTTTTTTATATTTCACCAGAAATTCCTACCCTTCAGAATACTCAGTTTCGTTTCGGTTTTGTTCTCTATTTTGGGTGCAGGTGTAGTATTATTAAACCCTTAGAGTTTTTATCTTATTTTTACTTTTTTTATTACCTTTTTTATAACCCCTTCTTTAGAATATATCTGTTATGTTTTGTTTATAAACGGTTTCATTGACTTATAATAAAACTCTTCTTTTAATATTTCACCCAAAATTCCTACCCATCCCCCATAAAACACCAGGCGCCTCCATGCTCCCCACGGAGCTGTCCACCAGGCGCCTCCATCCTTTTCCATTATTATGGTCTCATTTACGCGCTCGCTTCAAGCATCTGCCCGCTCGGTTGGAAACGTTTACTCTCTTCTTAAAGACGCGCGGCTACTTTTTTTTCCTACCCCGAGCTTGATTTATGCATATTGGCCAAAGCGATTTTTTGCGCGACTCACTCCCCGTTCGTTCCACTATTGTTCACTCCAACACGGTACTCTCACCATCGTGCTGCTGCGTGTAGTATGTTTTGTTTACTTTGCTTAGCTAGCTTTTCCCCGAAGACACGAGGGAAACACACGACCGGCTTCCCTCGAGAGACCGACGAACGGTTTTTTTTTTCACCCCGCCCTTCATCAAGCGGCCGAAAACATCGGCCACCGACGAGACAATTGGCAATGCTCGGGCAGGCGGAAATTTCAATGCAAACAAGCTAATTTTCGACCATGGGCCTACGGGTTGCGCACGGACGTGCGAAGGATCATCCGAAGGCCGTCGGTGTCGGACACACTCGGCGGCAAACCGGCAGAAACGTTGGGCGCTGCTGCCCGAAAGTCGATGTATATTTGATGAGAAACGTGGGCTTGATTATGTGAAACCTGCCGTGCGGGATGGGTAAGAGAGAAAAAAAGAAAAAAAGTCAGCAAGCGAACGCCGCCCCTAAGGACGGATGGAATCTTAGGCGTAGGCTCGGAAGCCGAAACGGAACGGTGGGTAAAGCGATGGGTAAATATTTAGCCACTGCCACCTTCCGGCGATGATGCTTTTCGGGGCTACCTCTACTCTTGCGATCCTTCAAAGCACCCACCGTCAAGGACCAAACCGTGGCTTGGTGTGGAACGTTTGGAACTAGCAAACATGTTGGTTCGGCTTTAGTTGGTGGGCCAAAGAACTCACATTGCAAGCGTGGGTTCGCTGGTGGAAGCTATCTTTTATTTTATCCAACTGAAATAGACACAATGGTGTGGGGGTGCATTTTTTTTTTTCATTTGTCGTGAAGTCGACTGATCAACTCTTGTAGAATTTGTATAACAACAACCAACAATTCACATGGTCTGATACCCAAATCAATTTTCTCTTGCAACACTCAACATTAAGAGAAAATTCTAATGAAAAATCCATCTTTTTGAACGATATAGAACAATTTTTCAATTACTTAAAGAGAGGAGAGGAAGAAGAGGAATTCAATAAGTTCCCTTCATTATAACAGCTACAGCGCCACACATCACAAAATTCAAAATATTTAAACAAGTTAAATGAAAACTACAACTGAATAAATGATCTTTAATAACTGTTTTGTTCGAAACTGCGTCTTGAAACTATCGCTCCTAGTTTCCTCTAATTCCTACGTTTTGTTTTATTTTCAAAAATGGTAAACGCAAGAGAGTGCTACGATACAGAAAAAACTTAATCTAGCCTGCTGCGTTGGTAAAAAATTTCACCCTTGAAACGCAGTCAAGCAACGCCTACTCGAATCTACTCGTTACAAATTTACACAATTCAAACTAGCCGTTCCGTTCTGATCAATAACTATTTTTACTTTAGAAAGCTTTAGAAAAGATCAATCATTCTTGAATCCTCTTTAAAGAAGTCCCTCCGGAGAAATATCTTCGAACTATTTTCCAGTTCATCAAATTTCGAAGTCGGTCTTGGAAAATGACCCGCCGGATTTCCAAAAGGATGCCTCAATGTCATCCTTCACATTACGAAGGAGGAAAATCCAACAACGTTCCGGTGGAGCAACGATCTAAACTGACAGGGCGTTTCTTGTGCGTTATGGATTATGGTCAATCGGTACTAATCTGCCAGCTTGAGTTCGCAGGGAGGGCATCGGATAGTTTTTCCAAACCCCGTTTTTCTCCTTTCTCCAACGATGAAGAAATATTGGACTCGTGCAGAGAAAGATGAAGACGCACACTGTCCATCCGGTTCAATTACTGTGCCAATCTCTCAAACCCCCGGAGCAACTACGCACCACATCTTGATGCATCCCGGGTGGAAAGGCGAAAGGAGTATGTGGTAGTTTTTTTGCACCCTTCATCGGAACTTTCTTCCCTTCCCTTCGCGAAGACGGGAATCGCGCTTCGGTGGAGGATAAAAATATTTGGTCCCCGTGTCCATTTGTTTCTTCTGCTCCAGCGGAACGATTAGGGACGGCCCGACGACGACGACGATTGCCCCGACGTTACCGATCCTCCATCATAAACAATAAACTCTCGTGCAAAGCTCTCTCTTTCAAGAACCATGAAAAACTACCCCCGATGACGACGTGCTCGATTAAAGATACGAAGCGAAGCGAAGGGGCCGAAAGTGAAGGCGCTTGTTTGTACTTCCGTTTTCGTTGTCCTTGCATGAGAAACCCGTGATATCCATCATGCAAAATGCATACAGCACATCACAGAATACGTGATGAAATCTCGGCAGCACAAATAGCATCCGTTTCGGTACATTTATTTACGCCCCACTCGCACACACGCGCGCGCGGTTTTCCACAAAACATGGCCATCATTCGGCAAGGATTTTCGCCACCACAAACGACCAAAGGAGCAGCGATTTGTTGTCGACGGCACCAGAAGAAACGGAGGTGATTTCTTATGACGCCACGAGATGAAGGCTCAGATGGGCAGCGAAGCGTTGATAGTGAAGACAAATGTTACTCGGAGCGAAAAGCGGTGGAATGAAACATTCACAGAATAAAATGGGATTGTTTTCAACACACAAACCAACAATTCTAACTGTCTACCATCGGTAACAATTGTCGAAAGTATTGCAAGTAGTGCGTTGAGTTTAGTCGAGAAAACATGATCGATTAACACAAAGTCGGTAGTTTTTAGTTCGATGACTCTTCAATTTGTTGAAGGTTCGAAATCAATCAACTAAACACAATATAACTAAAACGATTTCCCCATAGTATCTTTAACCCTTTCAGGACCATAAGCCACAATATTTTGGCTATTTGGGGTGTAAAATTAGAGAATATCACCAGAAAAACCTAGCAGTCTGGCTAGGTTTTTTGTTAAATTTCATGGGAAATATTTTTCCCTATGAACCATAAAAGTAAAAAATGAAGAGAATAGTGATGAAATCGGAATGTTTTTATTTGCTGTCCAATACAAATTACATGTTAAAAATTCTAAAAACAAAATCATAGCCATTTCTAATAAAACATAATAAATTCATCAAGTCTAATAAACTTCCCAAATACTAAATTGTTGTTGTTGGTTGAACGAACGAATGGTTTGGTTTTGGAGCAATAAATTTTGATAGTTATTTTTTGTTTATTCGTTCAGCAAGACATTTGCCATCTTTGACATAATGTTTTCTTTGATATTCGTTTCAAAAGTATCGTTTTGATAATAGTTGAATAAACAGTAACGAGTTTCATAGATGGGAAAAATATTTCCCTTGGTCGTGAAAGGGTTAAAGATGATTTAAAAATCAATAGCTCTTCATCATGTTTAAATCCCACCAGCAGTTGGAAAATTTGTGAGAGTGTATCGAAAAATCGAGTAAAATTAAAGTTCTACTGACGCTGAACTTCCCTTATGACAATCGTTTTTTAATTTTCCCATGCACGTCAGCTTCCCCGTGTAATTACATTTTCACAGCGTCACCACAATGACGCATAATTAACATGATTTAATACTCCCAGCTGACGATTGGAAAAGACAGCATTGATGGATCATGTGAGTGGAAAATAAAACTCAACCACCCGGTGATAAATCTTTACTCCTCCATTGAAAACACACACCGGAAATCAGTTGCAACTGAAAACTGTAAAAAAGGGCATACTTCCGACCGACTCTCCGGGTCAGCATGGGGGGGTAAATCCGTGCCGTGAAATATGATATCCGATTAAATGGCTACTAATTGCCGGCGTAATCCAATTTGCAAAATCATTCTCAATTATCAACAATTACCGGCGGCGGCAATCGAGTTAAGCCAGATTTGAATCTTAAAATCCGCCCCGTTCCGCTGGGCTGCTGAATTTATAATGACCTCCTCGTGAGTGTGTGCGGTACTCGGGAAACCAGCCCGGTTGGTCCGGCCGCTGGCATGTAGTATGTGTGGGCTCGTATGCATCCTTGTGCTGTAGCCAAAACCGCACAACAATTGGCAATCGGATGAAGAGCTCGTACCCCTTTTTCGAAAGCGGACTTTGGATAAAGACACAAACCACCACCGGCTTATCTGGACCCCACGAACCATAAAAGGGGGTACAAGAAATCTTTCAAAAGAAGCTAGACTCCACTGGAGCAAGAGAAACAAAGGCGGAAGGTGGGGATAGTTTGTTCTGCAGAAGGTTGGTTTCCTTCCCTTTCGGGGAGAGACTTTTCAATTTCGACCTTTCCAGCAATCCCCAAAGAATTTCCACATCGCAGACGAAAACTGACAACCGGATGGAGCTGGGTTGGGTTGGAAGAAAAACCACACACATACACTCATACCAGTAGGTTTGCAAGCCCCTCCGGGATACCTCGAGCTGTGGTGGCTTATGGTGAATAGAATTATGGTCTAGGAATGTTAATTTATTATTACACTACCAATTACGGGAGCATCAGTGATAATCATCGTCACGTCCGGGGGGGCAAGGGAAAGGAAGGGGCTAAGGACAAAACCAACGCTCGACCACATGAGCGAGGTCTCTACGGCTACGGTGTGTGTGTGTGTGTGTGCTTTTGTGACAAACAACCGAGTCCTTGCTAGAGGTTCTCCCAACTTTAGAGAACACTCTTGCCTAAAGGGAAAGGACGCGTAATGGAACCCGCGTTAGTTCTGCCTTGTTCTGGCCGGTTGTGGTGGTATGTGTGCTTCAAGGAGCACGCGTGAACGCTCCCATCGCCGAAGGAAGACGTGAGGGAATTATTTATGAGAGACTATAGTCCTCCATGCTCCTGGCGAAGGTAACGGAGAGTTTCTACGCGTGAGGCGAATACCCGAAAGCCACTAAAGCTAAAGATTCTCCAGCCACCAAGATGCTTGCCGGACACAACGGACAGCAGGGGGGGGGGGGAGGATGCGTGCGTGTAATGTAAATTTAGTGCCTATAACATTAACGCTATTAGAGCGCCGTTTTAGAGAGCTAATGTGGTTTAATTGCGGCCTCCCCGAAAGCCAACGCCTGGTGGTGGCAGCCAAGAAAGGCTCGTCCCAAACCGTGTTTAGGACCAATGCGAGGATTGCATGCCAAGCGTAGAAGGACGGCTAGCTCGAACGAACGACGGGCAGGCCAATTAGTGGCCGATATTTATCGTCTTGTTGTGGCCGTCGGAGTCGGAGAGGATTGTAAGTCACGTGTGCGTTACTTGAGAACGGAAGGACAAGCGCTTTCCCGGCGGACGGCACACCTTCTCACAAGTGGCTTTAAATCACGCCCGAAACCAAAACCAATAAACTTTGCATCCCGAGGTCCGCAAATGCTTTACGTATCCCCGGCCCGGCAGTCACACACACACACACGAAGACGTGCCGCTTCGCTTTCCGGTTCATCACCTCCCCCGGTGTGGTGGGCTTGACCCCGGTGACTTAATTGGCCACCGGCACGGAAAACTTTCCCCCGGATGTGTGGCCGATTAGTTACGATAATGGGTCTTGTGGTCTTTGGTTTTATGTCCACCTGGTCCACCTTCCGCCAGCCAGCAAAGATTTGTTGTCTCGATGGAGTGTGTTTTACTCTTCCGCAATCTCGTAGAATGTGTAATCTAGTAACACATCCGTTGCATACTTGATTGCGCGGAGCGATCGAAGGAATCAGTTAAAATTGTTTGTGTTGAAGAGGCAATCACAGTAGCCTTATTGTTTTATCCTTAAGAAGTTAGTCTTGATCGAGCAGCGGTTAAAAACAGTCAGCTAATAAAAGAGATTTCACGTTCACTAATTCAACTTACATTTCACGTCCACAATTTCAACTAATTGTTCATTTTATTTACACTGTTAACGCTTATGCCCTTATTAGACGAGGATTTTATCTGTCATCTTTGCCCAGACTTTGACTATCAAAGTAGGCTCTGGCAGAGCGTTTTATATAAAAATGATGTCCGTTCGTGTAATAACGCAAAAGTTCCACAAAATGGGTTTATTATTTGATCATTTTCATGTTTGAATTTAGCGTATTGTTCATCCTAGTGTAATTAACAAAATCTGTTGCAAACAACAGAGCAAAAAGTAAACAAATCGCCACTTTGACATATAAATTCCAGTCAAAGGGAAAACGGAACCGGTCGTGCCCGATTCTGATTTTGAGGAAAGAATGTATCTGTCAAACGCGCGCAGAAAACTTCTGGAAAAATATAACATATACATTCCTCGTCTAATAAGGGTATTAAGAGGAATAAATAAATACCATAACATTCCAACACATGAAGCAAAAGGTCGGTATTACATAACATTGTGTAGCGAAAGAATGTTATAAAACAATTTAGATTGTCAAGCACTAAAATCAGTCTCAATCATACGTTTTGCGATAGCGAAATAGCGCCTGATGGTATGCAATCCTTAGCGCATGTCACAAACTTCATCAACACTAAGCTTCGCAAGCAAAACACACTGATCGAAGATAATGAGCCACGGCGGTCATAATCTGGCTGTTTGACGATCGTAAGGCAGCATGCATATGGCGAATAACCGTGCCATAAAACTGAGCCTACAAACATATTGCGTAGACAAAATATCCACAAATAAATCGATGATCAAAACGATGATTACTTCATCGGGCGACAATTGACAGCCGATTCGATTGTTTCGCCTCGTTTAGATTTACCTTATCAACCGAATGGGTTGGTTTCTTCTAGAATATCTACCGCCCAGTCATCAGTTCGGAATGGCAGGCCATAAATTTGACCTGATTCGTCCTATCACAATCCTATCAGCGATCGGCTGCATCGTTTTTTTGCAAACCGACTATTAGCCAAGGGAATGAGAGATATAGAGCTGGATTGGAATAAAATGGCAAACTCAATAAACCTACCGTAAATCTATTTTCAACCTGCTGGTTTACGACTCCTTTATTCGATCTGCCGGCAACGATAGCCTTCAATTGGTCATTCAACCTGCGGTTGAAGGTTAGGTAGTGATAATCTACCCCAAATCTCGATGCAAACCAACCTCAATCTAGGAAACCTTCAGTAATGACCATTTGCGCACCTTTGCGAGATTTTTACAAAAAGGAAAATCGTGCGCCAACAAACCGCGGCGTTATCGTATGGCAATGGAGTTTATGATCGTGTTTTTATCACCGCATAGGACTCATCCTTGCCCTAGTGACAGGTAGGTTGCACTGACGTTTGCTCCAACGAACGACGATGTATCTAACTTTGCCGAGAAACGAGGGAAACAAAACGACTAAAACATCGCTCGGATGTTAGCCAAGTCGTAATCGGCGTCGTCACACACTGATAGCGGAGCTTCCCGTGCAAAATCTTCCCAAATGTGGTAGAGGAGGGGGAGAAGTTATCAAAGGTGGCCACGAGCCCCTCACTCCTCGCTCCGGTAAACACAGCACCCGAGGAATAGCTCGGACGAGCTTTCTTGAGGAAGGTCTCTTGTTTTGCCCGACTTGACGACCGCACTTTATCATGACGCACACCGCAGGCGACAGATTGTCAACAAACGCGCGGAAGATTTATGTCTGTATGAATATTTGGTTGTTTTGATGGTCTCCTCTGCTACGTACGCCAAACGTAATGCAATGCGGAACCGTTTACAACTCGTGTTGACTCGCGTGCGAAATGTCATTATCAAATGTCTTCCCCCGTTTCGCCGTTCCTCGCCCATCGTCCACTGTCCGGTTCCGGTACCACTTAAACGGTAAACTTCAATTGTCAATTAGCAAATTCGATATCTCTGTTACCCTCGCTCACCCCCCACCGCTTCCGCGTTCTCCTGGTAAAGTTTCCCGATGAGTTATGGCACCGATAAGTAGACAACGACACGTCAATTTAACATGTCGATAACAAAATCACAAATGCTCGGTAGCTCGCGGTTGAACAACTTGCTCGTATACGTCCGTGTTGGAAATCGAACTACTCTAGACGTCCTCAGTGTGCCGCCGAAGGTACTCACAGATAAATGGCCAAGGAATTGCGCGAGATACTTGATGAATGCGTCGTGGAAACGCGACTTTCCACGCGGTCTCGCGAGCACACAAGTCTCCTTGTGTGTGTGTAGGTGGGTGTAAATACTCGGGGGAGGAATGGCATGATAAACGTGACCGCTTGTTCATCCTCCCGAGAGCGACCACCACGCGGGAGAGCGTGAATGAACTCGGCTTCTATAAGCTTCTTCGAGGCGCGTCCACGAGAGGAAACAACTGTCGCTCCTTCAAACAAACGGACCAGGTGGCCACTTGAATTGTTTTATTTCTTGTTTCAACCGGCGCGGAAAAGCCCCATCCACAAGCCGGTGTGAGCACCATCGCAAGAAAAGAAGCCGTCCGGGAGGATCGATTAAAATTTGCCTTCCGTCGACCGGGTCAGTTCAGTAAACCGTTGGCGCACGGTACGGGCGGATCGTCCTCTTTTCTGGCCGTTTGCGGTTGAACCGGTGATAGAACAAGCGGGAGTGATTTAAGGAAAGCCCAAGGAAGTGAACTTGATTTTACAGGGCGTGCCGGCATTTTTACTTTGGTGTTCTCGATTCTAGTAGTTTCCTTTCCAAAGACTTTGAGTGAAATTCTGTGAGTTACCTGGAACGAAAAAGGACCTTCAATGTCGTAAGTATACTCTTTATATTCTCTCAGCCTTACCTAGTCTATATGCGTTCGCCGGTTAAGTGGACATCAATGGACCTAGATTTGGTTCCTCATCCACACCATTTTGCTGACCTAGTGGTCTAATTGAGTGTCGACCGGAGCCACTTCTTGGCAACCTTCGGACTCCACCGGGCATGTCCATCGCTTCCTAGGCAGCGCGAACTATTTGTAAACTGCACACGCAACCCGCAAACTACACCCTACGCCGGAATGTTGACGGAAAGGCTTAGGCCAGCCATCTCGACGATGGGAAATTACAATGCAAACACTCTTATCGGTCCACGGCTCTTGAGGTGGAATTTTAAAGTAAACCGCACCGCACTCATGTCTTACATCCTTGAGCTATTAAGAATCAGCGGTGGGAGATGCTGACTGACACTTGTCCTCGGAGACACCTCATTTGGGGTGGGAGCAAACTAAGGCAAGGGGTTTTCCTTGTTCTCACCTTGTTGTTGTTGGTGGTGGAAAGTGAAAAAATCACCGAATCGAAGAATCTGCACGCGGACGATCCCACTCGGTTTCTGAGAATCGATTATAATGGCAAAGCCAAAATGAACGACGGGTGGAAAATGAAAGCAGAAACATCGAGCAGACATCAGAAGGAAATTCTATTTCTGAGCGGTTTGCAATTTTTCTTTGATATTTGAGAAACCAAATGAGAAAAAGAGGCTTTGACAGCTAAATACACACCCGTTACTTTTTTAAATAATGGTTTGCAGCAGGTTTTATGACAACTTTAAAACCTTTAGTTCTTCGTCAATACAATTGATTTTCCATTTATGATCCCATACAAAGCCTTGTAATGCACGAAGATTATCATAATCTTTACGAACCATGTTATGACGCGGAAAATACACACCCTTTCCAGGGTTCCAGGGCAAAGAACAACAAAAAGAAAATTCGCAACAGCTTCTATCAAGGAACCTCCCGCTTTACAACCCTTATCCTGGGCGTTCGGTATAAGTGGGCAATTAAAAATGTCTACGATTTGTTGTCGCGACTAGATTTGGTTTGCAGCGACAAAGCACAGGTGCTATATGGAAGGAGATTGAATCCATTTAATGGTGATCCGCCAGCACCGATACGCCCTCTCGACGGGGGCACGTGCGTACAATAGGGAATATGGTGGCGCAGACTTTATGGACAGATTCGAAACACACACACACGGTCTCAGTCGGCCGACTGCGAATGTATGATTTTTATCTGAAAGGTGTCATAAAAGACGTGCGCCATCGCATGGACAACTCCCAACTGTAGTCTACCTGTATATTGCGAATCTGGTAGGACATAAATCAATGTGCAGCGTACGTCATCGGATTGTGTTCTGTCGTCTTGAACCGGTTGACAAGTCCGGTCGATAGCATCGATAAGACGTAATACTGCATGTTGCTGCAATTTGCAGAAGGAACGATTTCTGTTATCACATTGCAAAGGCAATTGCAAACTGAGCTTTACATCGATTTCAAATTTTTGCGATAAACCCAGGAGAAATGTCCAATGTGGAGTACGTTAGCACCGGATCGGAAGCGTAACCAGAGACCGGTAACGTACGGAATACTTAAAACATGAGTGACCACTTAACTACTTCTTCAACCCGCAGAAGCAAAACAAACCCCACCATAGGCGGATGAGCCGGTGACAGCTGACGCAAAAGCTAACCTCTCATTTAGTTGTTGATAGCGTCAAGCGTGGGGTGTCCGCGCCAAGTACTAGGAAATACTAAAGCATACGGCTTGGTAGGTTTGGTAGTTGACAGTCATCCAACAACTTGGATGTGTCTGTAGCGCGCACGTTTCTGGCATTTATTTACCTACATAGTCCGGGTCGGGTGAAGTACATTCCCATCTTCGGTTGGCGAGCTTCTTATGTGCACTATATACCGCCTGCGATGAAGGCGACCAGTATCGAAGATCGTTAGTCGATCGGTAGCCATCGGTAGGGCAGGATAAACCAGTCCGTGGTGCTGCAGATGATCCGTTCAGTAGTAGATCAAGCGAAGAATTAGCGACCACTGAACATCACGATCAATCGCGCGATCCAACATGGCGGCTAATCGTGGCCCGCCAGAACCCGGGAGCAGCAGCACGTTTAGCCTATCCGTTCCTCGTATACAGATTAGGTAAGATTCGTGTAGATAGTCCACCGCCCCCCGAGAGATACGTACGCGCACCACCTGTGTGCACCCATATCGCGTGACAACAACCATAACACGCGACGCGTTGTTCGAGAAAAATCCAATTACCCACAAATTATGCTCACTCGCGAGTGACTAAGGTGCGCAAATTTGGGCAATCTAAATGGTGCCCCTGCCTGCCCTGGGAACAGCCAGTCGCCAGAGTAAAAAATGGTACAAAGCAAACCAATTAAGAATTGCTTTTGATAAGATTGTTGTACTTACATTTTATGGCACCCGAACTACCTGGGGATGTTCCCTTTGGAGAACTCTGGCTCTCTGATTTCTCCTGGCCCGCTCTTCATTATCTTTACCTCAAGCTGCCGAATTGCCCTGTTTATTTGTTTGTGGCCGTATTTGTGTTTGTGTGTGTTGACTTTCCTTCACATCTTTGTTTGGTGTCACAGGTAAACAGATAACAACATTAGAGGGCAGTGCAAATAACAAACAGGTGCAATTTGCACATCCTCCGAAAAAGGCCAATTAAAAGACAATAATTGCCAATTGCTGGAGGCAGGTCCCGCTGAAGCCGGGGAACCGGGCATCCTTCCCGCGAGTTATCGGAGTCTCGTGAAGCGGTATCTCGTTGTCAACGGACCGTGGCTGGCTACCCGGTTGTTAACATGACACACTTGTCAAACTGGCGATCTCTGGAACATCGGCGCTCTGTCGTTGTTGGTGATTTGTGTTGCTATTTTTGCAACGCACCTTTTTTATTTTTGTTTATTACCCACGCTCAATGATGGCGTTATCGTGACTGCAATTGACAACCGGTACCAGATATTGTCATTGTCATTCTGCACCGACAGATTACTGCACTTGCAACGCAAAGTGAAGGTAAAAGAGGTTTATGTGGCGGTGCGCTATCTACTCCCAAACCAAGGGCCAAAGAAAATTGGGAACATCATTTCCCCTTACCTGTCGTGTGGGGTTTGTTTTATTTTTATATGAGCACAGGCTCGCGTAATCAGCGTCTTGCGGACAATGGACGCCTGGTCAGCTGAGTTTTACTGCTTTTGCAAAATCGAAAAAAAACAAAACAAGCAGTTCGGCATCAAAACCCAAAACGTCTCGAGGCAGGGCGAGTAGTACATACGACGACCGAGTTCCCGAAATAGACCGGTTCCCCAAATTCTCGCGTTCTCGCGTTCATGAACTTCGTATGGTTCGTTCGTTTCGGCAAGTCAAGACTCGAGCACATCTCACGGTCGACACGTTGCGATGTCATCCCCAAATGGGTTGTGGATCATTTGCCTACGGAGGTACTTCCGCCTATACGGACGGACGCGGATGAACGCACTCTCACTGCCAAACATGCGTCATGTGGACATCATGCTACCCATCAGGACTTCTAACTCTAAGACGCACCTTTATGTCAATAAACAAAATGGGGGGAAAAGGGGGAAAATACATTCCAAATGTAATAAACGATATGTCCGGTGTCAATGGAGGAATTTGCTGTCAAACTTGCTGTTTTAAACCCTTTACGAAAAAGCAACCTGAACCTCTCTATGACACCTATGAATAGAGGCTTGGCAAGGATTTTCACGGTCAAAATCACGGCCGTTCGTTGCACCGCACGTGCTGCTGCCTAGACCAGCTGCTGCGAGCCTCCGACCGTACACAAAACTTTTTGGCAGCCGGCCCTGGTCGCGGACGGATAATTATCTCTTGCCGCAACCGGGTCTAGTATATCTTCTATGAAAAATGCTAATTAATCATTCCCACCCTACTAACGGAGAGTGATCCGGTTAGTACCTCTCCTCATGGCAGAGATTGTGGTGGACAATGGTGCACTATCTACGGATCATTACCCGGCATGTGGCAATGCTATTGTGCGAGTTTAAGCTTCCCCGCGGCCACAAGTGATTACGGTTGGACTTAACTTTGTGTTGACTACCCCCGCCCGAGGCGTATGGGCGCGCGCTGTTTATCCTTCCAGACGCGCGAATTTATGAGACATAGACAAAACCACATTTCTTATCACTTACGCTTACGCGTACTTCTATGCTAACGAAACGTGACCACCTTCCCAAAAACGGGCAGGAAGAAAGGTAAGGTAGGCCACTGCAGCTGTATGATTTACCACATACCCGGCATTTACGCTCGTGTCTGGTTCCGACTTAAAGTTTGATGACGTCCAAACCGAGCCAAACTCGTCCAACGTAACCAAATCTGACGACAATGTGCGCATTCTCATCCGTATGTTTACTTTTACTTTCGTTAGTTTGTCTGAATCCCTTAGCCGTCCGGTCGGGTTGAGAACACTTTTTGTTTAGAAAACATACAAACTTTTTTTCCGTACGGGAAACCAAATGCCACATGACCTATTTTCCCTCCGCCAAGCGACTTTTTAAAAACCCCAACAAGCCGTTACGTCAGCTGATTCTAGCTGATTAGAACATCATCCTTTAGCAGCAGTACGCATAGATACTGCTTTGCGGCCTATACCAATGACCTATGAAATGCAGACGGTGGAACACAGGAGAAAAAGGGGGCCAATCATACTCGCAAAAATGTTAATTTTAGCACCACACTAACACCGCTCAGTGTTACCAGTGCTGTACGTCACCATTACTTTAATGGCCGGAAAGACCGCTTCTTCGGTTGGCCGTTTGGTGCTAGGAAGGAAAACAATGAAACCTGCCTTTGGGTCTCGTTTTTTCGTCTGTTGTTCTCATCTATCCACGCTTGTTCCCATTAAAGGTACCATTGCTAGGCTCTGGTTCTAACAAGACCTGCCTTGTCTTGTGTTCCAAGCCGGTTTACACCAGTTAGCTTCCTCATAAAGGGGACGTTCTAGGTCTGGCAGATGCCAGATTACGTGTGTAACAGCAACAATTACAAGGAAAGCAGGCAGGAAAAGGCAACATTCTGCACCCCTCAGCATATAACCTGCCAAAGTATCGTATGAATCATACGCTACGCATTCCTTACTCCATTGAAAACCTGACTCCACCAAGCCAGCGGACATCAGCACCATTCAAGAATTGGCGTACTTGCAAAAACTTACTACGCAGCGTTTAGCGCTGAGGGTGCGACCTTGATGCAGGCACCCCACCAACGGTGTCCGATGAGTCAGATTCACACACGCCAATTGACACCCATCATGGGACGTCCAAGCGCAAGTGACGGAAGTGATGGAACGTGAAAAACAACACCCGATCCGGGTGTACCTCTTCCAACCTAGGAGACCTAAACCCAGAACTCGTGTTTTTTATTTGCAGACGATCGTCGAGCGATACGCAGCTGGACAAGGTGCAGATCCAGTCCGCCTCGGTGTACAACATTCACGGACTCAGCGGTTCGCAGCATTCCCTCAGCGTGCCACCGATACACAAGGATGTAGTTGGGTACCGGGGAAGCAACGAGTTTATCTGTAAGTCCCCACCGAACCGGCAGATGGTTGGTTGTCGGTGCTGACAACTCTCTTTTTTCCCTTGCTCGATAGTGACGGATGACAAACAGTCGACGATGGATCAGATCAAATCGATCGGACCGTGGATGCGGCGCAAGTGCAAGAACGTTTGCCGCCGAAAGATTCTCTACAAGCGCGTACCCATACTGAACTGGCTGCCGAAGTATACGACTGACGATGCGGTGGGTGACCTGGTGGCTGGTATTACCGTTGGTTTGACCGTAATCCCTCAGGCACTTGCCTACAGTAACATCGCGGGACTACCGGCTGCTGTAAGTCCAAGGAACAGAATGTAAACACATCGCCGTTGGTCTACAATCGTAACCCTCTCTCTCCCTTTACAGTATGGTCTTTATGGTTCGTTCGTCGGTTGCTTCGTGTACATCCTGCTCGGATCCTGCAAGGACGTACCGATGGGACCCACAGCCATCGCGTCCCTTCTTACCTTTCAAGCGTGCGACGGTGTGTGGCAACGAGCCGTCCTGCTCTGCTTCCTCAGCGGTCTCATCGAGCTTCTCATGGGCCTGTTCGGGTTGGGCTTCCTCATCGACTTCGTGTCCGGTCCGGTCAGCTCCGGGTTCACCTCCGCCGTCTCGCTGATTATTCTCAGCTCCCAGGTGAAGGATCTGCTCGGAATCGTCGCCAAAGGCAACACCTTCATCGAACAGTGGTCATCCATAATAGACGACATCCACAACACGCAACTCGGGGACGCCGTGATGGGCTTTACCTGTATCATCGTGCTGCTGCTGATGAGACTTCTGCCGCGCATCAAATTTGGCCCTCCGGAAGCGTGTGATCAAAGCGTTATGCAACGGATCATCAACAAATCGCTGTGGCTCATCGGAACGGCCCGCAACGCCATCATCGTTATTGTCTGCGGTGGTATCGGTGCGGCGTTCTACGAGAATGGAAAGGAACCGTTCCGGATGATCGGTGATGTGCCGAGCGGTCTTCCGAGCGTTCAGGCTCCGCCATTCTCCGTTCCCGAGGTGGTCAATGCCACTGGCGCGGTTGTGCAGGAGTACGAAAGCTTCGGAGATATGCTGCAAAACTTGGGCTCGATGTTGATCGTTATCCCACTGATTGCTCTGTTGGAAAATATTGCCATTTGCAAGGCTTTCGGTAAGTGTCACATCAAAGTCAGCTCTGATGTTGATTTCGTTGGAGTTCATGGACTCCTGTGATGAACATTCTCGTGAACTTTTCTTTATTTCTCTAGCTGATGGAAAGCCAGTCGATGCAACCCAGGAACTTATCGCCATCGGTGTGTCCAACATTGCCAACTCCTTCGTCCAGGGATATCCCGGTACGGGAGCACTTTCCCGTGGCGCTGTTAACAACGCCAGTGGCGTACGCACCCCCTTCGGTGGACTCTACACCGGCCTTCTGGTGATCTTCGCGTTGCTCTTCTTCACGCCCTACTTCTTCTACATCCCTCGGGCGGCACTGGCGGCCATCATCATCGCGGCCGTCATCTTCATGATTGAGGTGCGTGTCGTCAAACCGATGTGGCGCAGCAAGAAGACGGACCTAATCCCCGGCCTGGCCACCTTTGTCGCCTGCCTCGCTCTACCGCTGGAGTACGGCATTCTGGTTGGCATTGGGTTGAACATCCTGTTTATCCTTTACCACGCGGCACGTCCGAAAATCCACATGGACCAAGCGGTAACCCCGTGCGGTGTGAAGTATCTCATGCTGACGCCCGACCGGTGCCTGATCTTCCCCTCGGTCGACTACGTGCGCAACCTGATCAACAAGCACGGCCTCAAAAGCCAGATCCCGGTGGTGATCGACTGTACGCACATCTACGGTGCCGACTTTACCGCGGCCCAGGTTATCGATACGCTCATTAAAGACTTCAAGAGCCGCAACCAGTTGCTGCTGTTCCTGAACCTTAAGCCCTCGGTCGGCAACGTGTTCGAGGGGGCCGATCTCGAGTATCGCGTGTTCTACGACTTCGAGCAGCTGGACAAAGCTATCCGCGAGTGCCGCCGAAAGAGTATCGGAGCTTGAGAGCTAGGGCTGAACATTTGCGGTTTGCAGTGGTAACAACGGGAGCGTGAACGAAAGACGAAACGAACCACTACAACAACAGCAGCAAAAGACACAAGTGATCTGTACATTTTAGCATTAAAGACAACCATTATACTACCAAAAGCGCCTTCCGCTATCTGCCGACGGCGACCGAGATGGCAGCTAAAGTATCTGCACGTGAGCATGTTCCTGTCGAATGTGACGTTTTGGGAGACCATACTGGAATTGGTCCACTGGAAGCCAGGCCCCATCGTCACGTGCCTGTATGTGTGTGTGATTTTTGTACGAAGAATAGTCGAGTGGATGTTATGTCACTCGCAAAGACAATCTAGTTTATAAGCGTTTGTTTGTCAGCACAGACGGTACAGGTAATAAAATGCCTTTAACTTATAGTGATGCAATAAGGATCCAAGAACCTATCGGCTTTATGTTTATGACTACTTGACAAGCGTATTTATTAGTGTAGACGTCTCGCTTTGAAAACTTATCTACCGTAGTGCCCACAATGAGGAACTTTTTCTGGATGCAAAACGGAGTAGGCGTTTAAGATTCTTCGTTGATGTGCAAAATTGAAATAAAATCCCAGGCAAAAACATGTATGAAAGATTCCTTCTTTGAAACGTCAAGGTATGTTCCCATCGACTGCACACGAACACAAGCCAGCGATAAATCGATGACCTATTTGGGTGCTCCATCTGTGTAATCTCTTGTCAGTTTTCCCTCCCAGTTTCAACCCGTCAATCAATCGTACGGATACTTACACTGCAGATTCATCGACGTCTGGAACATCGAGGCCCGGTGCACGTCCTGATGCGTCCGGCCGCCCATGACCGCGCACTGCGAGCCGGGACCGGCGGCGGCGGCCGCATGGTGCAGCGCACTCATCGTCACATTCCCCGGCCCGACCCCGGTGCCGACGGGATTGTACGAGCGGGCCATCGAGGCGGCGGCGGCCGTGTAGCGGTAGGCGGCCTGCGACATCTGGCTGCAGGACGTCAGATCCCCGTACGAGCACGGCATGTTGCCGAGCCCGGTCGGGTCCATCCCACCCTGGAGGCAGCTAGAGTCGAAGCTAGCTGCCGCCTGGTTGAGGTAGGAGTAGTCCATATCGTGGGGATAAATTTTGGCGATTTTTTCTTTACCCGGTCGTCACGAAAAAATCCCACCCACACACACACACACACACACACTCACACCAAACGAACGTTGGACAATCCAACGGTGGATGTCGCGGATTCGCGAGTCAAACTGCTGCGGATTTCGGATCCCGAAACCCGTCGAATCGCTTCCGACGACGATCGAGTCAACTGTCAATTTGAGCAACACTGACGATTACTCCGATTGCCTACCATTCGGGCGCACGGCTTGGCTTGGCACGATTTTACGGTCCGTTTTCCGTTTGGGGATGATGGTAATGCTGATGCCAATAATACTTTCACTGATCACTGCGCCAAACCGTACACACAAAGCAATCGACCGGATATTGTAGTCGGGCACAATTTCACTGTGGGGTTTTGTTTTTTTTTTGCAAACACTCAAACCTGCTCGGAGCGGAATTGAAACGTTAAAAAACCGTGTGGTGGTGCACGAAGAACCCAAAAACCCTCCGCTTGTGATCTCCGGGAAAAATAAAAGACGCGAGACGCGAGCCTGCACCTGGGCAGACGCGTTCGGCGCAAAAACGCGTTCGGATGAAAATGAAATTAAATATTAATTTGTTTCCACACGCCGGCCAAACACCGGTGTGCCAAGCGCCGCGGAGTGGAAGCTGTTGAAGTGCAACCGCGCTGGAGTGTGTTCAATTTTTGCTGTCAGTATTTTTTCTCCTTCGCCGGTTCCTCTTTTTTTTCCAACCCCCGAAAGGTATACTCACACTCCCCCATAAACGGGGTGCTTACGCGTCGAAATGTCTGTCAGGCGGTGCTGTACGGCGTTTTCCGGAAGTTGTTTTATTTCCTTCCTTTTTTCCCTTCCAGTTCGATGGAACCGAAGTTGGCGGGTTGCGTTATTTATTTTTATTATCCATGAATTTTCCACACTCAACACAGCGATGTACTTTTTTGTATTTTCTTGCCGGACCGGGGAAAAAACGAACGAACACCGAACCAAAGCGCCAATTCGCACGTCGTCACTACGCAATTTTTCCACACTTGCTTTTCCGGTGTGATGGTTATGGGCTCGTAATTGTAATCGATTGCACGCCAAAAATGGATGGTGAGTGAGAGATGAAAATGGAAAATCACGCGCTTAAGTGTAACAAAGGTCAATAATTTTTCATGCAAACTTTCCACTGCTTTAGCACTTGTTTTGTTATGGAAAATTTCATCTTTTCTCGCGCATTAAAATCACAGTTGATCGTAGCTAGAGAGTGTATTTAAGATTGTGGCTCCTACTTCACAAGTATTTGGGCAAATTATTATTTTTTTTTTCTTAATTTTTATCCAAAGCCAACAATTTCAAAATTCCATTTAATCTTTTCAACAACCACATAATTTCTTAAATAACGTCATAAAACACAAACCACTGGAAGAGATTCAAATTAACTAACCGGACGAAACACGGACACCACTCGGAGCCGCTACGGAACGACCTCGGCGGACACTGGATGCACACTTCGCTGCCGAAACGTCAGGACGAAGCAAGGACCTGCTGATGCTGCCGATGCTGCTGATGCTGCTGCTGGTGCTCGTGCGACCGGTTGCTTGCATTTGCCGAAATCAAATGATAAGCTTAATTCAATAAATGTGAACTCAAAGCCTGCCGAGGCGCTTTGCCAAACGGGAACCCACATATGGGCCTGGCTCGCTTGCCTCGTGTCGTCTATTGTTCCTGCCGGGGTCGTTTTTCCTGCTTGGCTTTTCACGACCGGAGGGGGGGTGCGTTTTTCAGAACACATGTCACACTTGTAGGCGAAGCGCGTGCCTGTTTCCCGACAAGTGTTGGTTTCACTCGCTTCGTCCTTTTTGTTCCCTTGCGGACACGAGCTCAAAACACTCTGTGGAAGGTTTCCTCTCTCTTCAACTCAAAAGGAAGGCTAGGATGTAGAGTGAAAGGAAGAACGGGATAGGACGACAGTCGATGCGCAAGGATCAGCATTATCCTGCGAAGTGAACGAACGAAACGGAAAAACACTCACATCATATTGGGCGTGGCCTGAACGAGCTGAAACAAAATCACCCAATCACCAAGCGACAACCATTGTGGAGAGGAAAAACGGAGAGATCTTTGATGACGTCACCGTTTTTCCCTAATCGTGTGAGAAACACGTGAAAGTGACTCTTGCAAATTTTCTTCATCTTTCAGTGAAGGAGCATTTTTTTGTCTATTGTGTCTCAACACAGCCAAGAGCCTTGTCCTTGTGTGGGTTATCTTACATCTTTTTTTTTTGCTTTTCCCTGACCGTCAGTCTAACGCCTGATGTATAGGTGCAGTCGTGTCTATGATGCCCCGAACGGTAAGAAAGGGAGCGAATGGGAAAAACCATCCCTTAAAAAACACAAACAAAACCCCCATGCAAACCACCAGTCTCCCCCTTCCCCGTTTGTGGAAGAATCCCTGATGCAAAAAGGACGTTTCCTTCAGACGGTGTTTTTCCTTCCTTTTTTGTGTATTTTTCCTCCGCCAAACCCAACACAAGCGACGATGCGTTCGGGTGGAAAAAGAGTGCAACATTTTATTTACAGTTTTTATTTTTCAACACATTCAACACGGATTTTCATAGCATTTTTCCCCCGTCCATTGGTGTTGGTGTTGGTGATGCAACGCTAGTCAGTTGTTTTTCCTACGAGAACCGATTTTGAGCAAAATTCTTTCCAACTTCGGTTCAAGCCTTGCCCGGTCGATTTAGGTTACTACAATACCGGGCCACCACACCCGATTGTTTGCCATTGTTGGCGCTTATTTTTCTCCCCTTCCCCCCACCCGTGCGGATCAACATATTTTGCGCTTGATGGGGAACGGCCGCCAACCTAACCGCGTCTTCTCGATGGCCCCCCCGAAGGCGAAAATCCTTTTATTGGATTACGATTGATGATTTCTCGTGCCCGACCACCCGACACGTCTGAGTTCGGAGTCGAACGCGACTTTAAGGGGGTTCGGCTGGAGGCCTTCCGGTGCTTTAATGAACACAAGATAATCTTCGGAAATCAAAACAACCGCAAATCGGGTTAACACTAATCGGTTGAAGAGAGGTATCCTCGTTGCGTTTATTGTTGTTGCGCTAAACGGATTAATTTTAAATTACTGGTAAAGATCGTGGTGAGAGTGTTTTCTTTTTATACCGTTGGGAGTTCTCAACCCCCCCTCCACCCACCAATTGTGACCTAGTAAACTCCGTTTTTAATTACCACACGAATCCTTACATTTGAAAAACTCGACCCGCACCTCTTCCTGCGCGTCCGAGCCGTCCGCAATCGAGACCGGAAACTCTTCCATTCCGTTACAGGCTGCCCCATACCGTCCATCCTTTGCGGTCGCCACAACACCTCCCACGAACGTAGGGTAGTACTTGGCGATCCGATCGATCGCCTTCTGGCTCGCCTCGGTTGGACTGAGCCCACCGCGCATTCCTTCGACGGCGATCAGCGATGGCAGAAAGCGCATCATCACATCCCCATCGCCAGTTGCCACGGCACCCCCAACCTCGGAATCGGCGTACGCTCCAGCCCCCGGAATCGGCGAGTCACCGACACGGCCCGGGATTTTATTACGCGCCCCGTTGGTGGAGGATCCGGCCACCACGTGACCGTCTGCGTTGACGATGATCATGCTGATAGTGTCGTGGTTGAGCGGACCGAATCCGTAGGCAACACGGTCATTGGCGGTGGGGTCGATAGAGTTGGCGGACACTGGCTCGTATGGTCCGCAGGACATCGATGGTGAAGGAATTACGTTCTTAAAGAAATGAAACAATGATCAACATTTTGCGCTATAAATACTCTTCTTGAGTTCCAAACAGGAGCTAGTTTAGGACTCAACAAAAAATTACGTTCACTGGTATTATGCATCTTCATTATGTTCACCACTTGTTATCTATTGCCTTTCAACTGTTGTCTTATCTTGTACGCTGGGTTTTGACTATTTTTAACTCAAACCCCGATATGTGTTATCGAATGCAAAGGAGGCATTCGATTTACTTACCTTCCAAAAGTTTGGCTGACAATGATTGTTCTTCCAGTCCATCCACATTCCCTTCGACACGTCCGTTTGCAGCGATTCTTTTTTAAATCCCATCATCAGGGCGAATTCCGTGGCCTGGCTTCCCACCAGTAGCGTGTGTTTCGTGTTCTGCAGGACGTATTTGGCCACCGCCGCGGCATGTTTCACCTCTCGCAGGGCAGCAACGGCTCCGATGTCCATCGTCGTACCATCCATCAGCATTGCGTCCAGCGTTGTCTCTCCATTCTCGTCCGGGCTGCCTCCATAACCGACCGTAAAGTCGCACTGT
The DNA here is from genome assembly GCF_943734705.1 of Anopheles coustani. Taxonomy (NCBI): domain Eukaryota; kingdom Metazoa; phylum Arthropoda; class Insecta; order Diptera; family Culicidae; genus Anopheles; species Anopheles coustani. The sequence goes on from NC_071288.1 coordinate 92,859,335, forward strand.
TCCCGCTCGCAAACACTGCAGCCCTCCACAAGGGCATCGATCGGATCGAACTGGCCCACCGTCAGCGATTGGTACGCTGGAAAGCAACAACACCAAGTTACAAGCGAAAACTCTCCCGTCGACTCGAGATTACGTGCATTACCTCGCAGCGTTGCGTTCTTGAACGCCCAAGTGGTGGCCACCAGAGGAAGTCCTCCGCTGCTCACTCCAACCAGCGTGAGGAATGTGGCCAAAATCAACCCAAACTTTACCAGCAGCATCCTCACGGAGCACGATAACAACACACAATCCGCACAGTAACTAAACTAAACGTCAAACTGCCGAACAACGCGATCCGTCCCCGAAAGACGAAAGTGAATGATCTCGTCTATTCGCACACTACCCCCTGGCGCGGTGAACACTTCAGCGTTATCTGCGCGTTCGGATTCTGTGCTATCAATTATCAGTCGTCAAACCGCGTTTCGCGTTTGTGTTTGTTCCACTGCATTCCTCTCCCGCGCCATGGCAGATTGGTATACGTCAAATGTAGTAGTTCTATTTCGATCAGCTGGTTACTGTGATGATCAGTTTGTTCAGAGGTAGGCAAACTTTGTTTACAGTAGTTTAAATTTTATAAATATGGCATGCTTAGATGGTGGCTAAATTAATCTTTTATTCGTTGTGTGCTCATTGCTGTGAATCAAAGTAGAATAGGTAAAACAAAATTAATCGTCACAAGTTATTCAGTTTATTTGTATTTAACTTTATTAACAACTTTAAATACTTCAGTAATTTAAATGGCATTAAAACATGTTATTTGTACAAAACTTTTCAGGTTTAAAAAAAAATGATGAATAATAACAGGCATAAGACACAGGATGTGTTACTACACTACTACTTTGTTAGTGTCCTTCTATTTAACGACATTCTTTTTATTCCCTGTTATCTCTACTCATTAATAACTACTGTTGACCAAACTGCGATGCCAGTAGACGGTCATAAAAACCATCTCGCTGTCAATATTTCACTTCAAACAGAGTCAAAATAAAATTTGAACTATGGCCGCATCGTTTCCCTGGACCAGAGACTTCCCCCCTCCCGGTCAGCTCTGTGGAAGCAAAATGAAACTGAACGTATCCTCACCGAAAAAAAAAAGAATAACCAAGCCATATCTTACAATCTGAGCAACGGGCCACATCCACGTCAGACGACGGTCACGGTCGGCGCAAAAACAAATAAATTCATTTAATTTCGTTAATTATTTTCCATCCAGACCAAACAGGACGACACTACCAATCACTTTCGGTGGTCGCGTGAAGCCTACCTTGTGTAAAGGGAAACATAGCCGGACAGCGATAGCCTCGCACAGTTCTAGAGGCACAATACCACATGCGGGCCCATGTTTGGGCTTTTGATTTTTGTTCAATTTATCCAAAGTCAAACTCAATCAAGCTCCAACGGGATGCAACTGGGTGCGAATGGAGTTGCGATCCATCAGGGGGGCGTTTGGGAGCAAGCCCTCGTGTATGCAGGTGACCACTGCAGAGTGGCAATGCGCGGGAGGAAATTTATGTTCCAGGAAAACCAACCTTTCGACGTGTCCCTTTCCGGCTCCCTCCGGACCGGGGACCACGATGCTCGGAGTGTCGTGATGCATTTAGACGGGAATAAATCTACCCAGGACGTGGGCATTGCGGATGGACTCCAGCATGCACCAACCAGTGCACCAGTGCAGTGTTGGAAACTGCATCGTTGCACCGAAAGGATATGAAAATACGCCAGCGTTTGCAGCGACAGTTACCCGGAACTCTGCGGCATATCATAAATTATCCGGTCCAAATCTATCGCGGCCGGTCCCGTTTCGCCAGACCGATCGAACACGGGCGGTCATAAATTGGTCACAACATCCTGCAGGACGTGCCTACTGCGACACACAACCCGCACCAAACGCTCACAACCACAACCGAAGGGGTCCTCCGATGAGGAACGCGTTCCGATCCGACGCTGCGTTCCGTTGAGGCAAATATTATGTAAATTGTAATTGACATTAATCGAATTTTTTCATGAACACACATACAGACACTCACTGCGCTACCGGTGACGATGCAACTGCAATATTTGCCATTCCCTCCCACCCCTCGCTTATCCTTTCCGATATTATTCCACCATCGTTACGGAAGTCCCGCGTACGCCATTGTTGGAATGTCCGCTCCGTTGGACCGTGTGATCCGACTGTAGGCAAATACAAACAGTGGACCACTGCACGCTCGTACAGCTCGTGTGTGTGTGTGTGTTTGTGTGTGGGTACACACACCCACTCTGTTGCTGGTGCTAATTACTTTAGCACCTTAACCCCGGCCAATTGAGTACTTAACTAATTTAATCATGCCCTTGCGCCGCGTATTCTCTCTTTTTGCAAAAACCCGCTCCTGTGTCCCGCAGGCTTTTCAACCTGCACACTGGACACACCTTACTTTCGTAGGCAAAAAGATGAGATGATTGGTTGATTACAAAGAGGTCCGCCGCATGTACTACAGAGTGGATGAAGGAACGGGGGTGAGGTTTTTGCAGGAACGGAAATATTTACTACCGAACCCCCTTTTCATAATCAACATTTTCTGTGCGCGAAACTTGTAGTCTCACCACACGAGTGAAATGGAAATAGAGCGGTAAAATTAACGTCGTTACGGAATACATTAAAATAATACTTGACTTTTTGAATGGTTCACTAGTATTTGCGTATTTTTAGTTAATGTTGCCATGTTTTATCTTTCTAATAAACTGTTTACGTGATGTGAAGAATTTCTTGTTTGTTATAAAAAGTCGTGAGCAAAGTTTGGATACTTTCATGTTATAAATATTGACATAAATTACTTTTCGCTTATTAGTTTCCAACTGAATGCATTTCTATCAAGTTAAATTATACAAACTTCACAGGAAGAATGTGAATTTTGTTTTGTTTTGCATTCGTGGTGAAATACTGTTACATCATTTCATTTTTTATTTAATGGTGCTTTGAAGTGGATATCAACTTTAACGAACGAAGTAACAAAGAACCATATATCCCTAACCTAATTTTCACACAAATCTGCCCCCTAAGACAAGCCCTTCAATCGTTTTATCTGAGATTATCTTATGCTTAGCCGTAATAAAAACAAGCAAACATAATTAATTTTCCCTCATAAGAGTAAAACTTCGTTGTGCAGAAATTAAATTATTCTTTCAAGCATATCGCTGACAATGAATATTAAGAGCACATATTTCCAAATACCTGCTTTTAGTATAAACTGCTGATTGGATGCCATTTCGCTGTAATTACCGTACGATTGTGCACCTAAGCATCTAATCTAAGAAAAAGCCAGAACAGCACCCACACAATGGCCGGATTTCTGCTTCAACCTCTTTTCATCGTAATCTTTTCGCTTCTCTCTTTTATCTGTGCCTCGCGGGGGCTGCGCGTCTGGCATGGTGCCTTTTTCATAAACTTCAAGGATAATTGAAACCGTTACTGATAAATAAGCGCAATCTAATAACATTAGGGAAAATGGAAAATACCCACCCTTACCGCCCTTATGACGCCCGCGCTGTGGAAACAATCGGGGGAGGGAAATCCGGATCCATTCTGAAACCGGGAAGCTTTTATTGTTGTTTAGCTTTTCAAATGGCGACCGAAACAAACAGCGCACGCCCACACAACCAAACACAATATCAGAGCACAATGATTATGGCCACGAAATGACCGTTTAACTGTGCTAAACCTGTAGCCTCGCCGTGGAGTGGACACAACCAAATGGTATCCAAGTGAAAAGGACACCGAGCGCTTTTCCTCGCTCTCCCTCTCAGCGTTGCGCAACTTACGGTGGAAAATCTTCATCCCCCCACCACGTTCCTGACGCGAGCGACAATGCAAAAGAAAATGGCTCACGAGGAGACATTCAATTTACTTAATTAGATAACTGGTGCCATTATTAAATGAGCCCTGAAACCAAATCGCGTCGATTTTCCACGGACCCGCCTGTGGCTAGAGGATGGACGAAACTGGGAGCCCGACCAGTTTTTCCCCTCGTGGAAAATGGTTCAGGTTTTGGTGCGTGTTTTCTGCGCACAGCCCGATCGGGGATCGGGCGGGTGATGTAAGAAAAATTGAAAGGAATTCTGTAAATTAAACCGTAAATTACACCACCGACTTCTCCGCCCGACCTACGCGTCGGAAAACGTCCCTTTTTGTTTTGCCGGTGCCTGCCTGCCGTCCTTCCACATGCGGCAACCTGTCGTGAGAACCACACGCGACTCCCACGAACACGCACTTGTCCCAGGAGAAATAGGAGTCGCATCCTAACGGAGAGGGAAACTCCCGGGGAAAAAAAACCATCAAACACCAAACGACAACAAGTGCATAGGTTCAGTCGGATCTAGTCCACCCCTTTTCGCGTGGCAAAGAGTCCTTTTTCGGTGGGAAAACCCCCTAACTCCCTACCAGCCACGGTGCGTGACATACTACGCAAATGCAGTCGCTAGTCAAACTATTATTTATCGTTCGATCAGACCGGGAACGATCCGGGGACGCTTTTCCGGTGATTCCGGAACGCCGTGGTGACGCATTAGCGCATTATGTTTCCTTCCTTTGTCCGGAAAATGTGACTGATTTTCTCTTTCCCTTCTGCACATGCATTTGTTCTATGCAAGAGTGGTAAATGAACCGGAAACAAAACGAAATACATTCGGAAAAAAAGCAAAGGCTATCATTTATACATACAAGGTGTAGTTAGGGAAAGGATCAAGTGCTCTACAAGTTCCCTCTCGGTTTTTTTTGCTTTCTTTTTTTCCCAAAAACAGAGCGTCCTTCGCGGTTGCTATCGACAACCAGCCTCCTATGACACACTCTTCCACAAAAGAGTAGTCACATCCACAATAAGGGTTTCCATTTCCCGCGCTTGATAATGTGAGTATGCAGTATCCGATATTCTACCCTCCTGTTTGACGGTGTTCTAGTTTCTGTATCTGTCATAAATATGTTTTATATTCATGTTTCTTCGTTTCCCAAAGCGGTGTGACACACGCTTGCTCGGATCAACCATTTCGCGTGCGTTTGTTGTTTGGCTCGGCGAAACCAATATTTCCTTTGGTTAGGTAAATCTATCACGTACGGGGTGGGCTGATAAGTATCTAGAGTAAAATATATGATCGAGTTAAATCAACTTTGGGGCCGTCTCATACCTTGCCCTTTACTTTAAGGTGATTTTCAACTCCTTTTTTAAAGGATAAGTAAAACTAAACAAGTATACATCCCTCACACAGTTTTACAAAAACTTATCAAACGGTCCAGAGGTTGTCTTCGTTTACCAGCCGTCGGAAAAAGGAAAGATCACAGAAGATGGCAATAATAGTAGCAACATAAACCGGGCAATGTAAGGTGAATTTTGATGATATCACCATACACGCACACACACACCAAATCGCGCGTGAAGTACTTGAACGCACGCCGCATAAAATGTTCCTCCAAACCACGGGGGTTTAGGGAGGGGTGTTTTATGTTGCCATGCCTGCGCCTCGGACCCCGGAACGCACGGTTAAGGGATGGGATGTCGGCTACACCTCCCGGGTTTTTCCTTTTATGTCCCGTACAAGTGTACGCACCCGCGTTCCCCTCTCCCTCTTCAAAAGCCATTCCAATCTACCACTTACACAAACCTCCCTCCATTCAGTTCTCAGCCGAAGTGCTGAGTTTTGTTGGTCCATCGGGAATTGAGATAAAATTCATTTTCACTTGATTCGGAAAATCACCTTTTTTGTCGTATTCGGCTGCTCTTTTTTCCCTCGATTTTCTCACAGCACACAGCGTGCGGGCTTTTCCACGGGCGGCCGGATAAGGGATGCGCTTTCTCACGCTGTGCGATTCTCAACACCGGGTTCGGGGTTTTTTTTTCCCTCTATCAGACGTCTATTTGTTTATAACCAATCCCGAGCTAAACTATTCCTCAGGGTCAGATAGGAATCGGCGGACATTCCTCTTGCTGGTTTTCCGACAGGAGTTTTTTGCAGTTGCAGTTGAGGCCCTCATGTTCTGGGTTTCCCTTACACGAACTGAAAATATGTTTAATATTATATCCTGATTAAACGTGTAGGTTGCGTCCAGGGGAGTTCTTATCAGGTGATCTGTGTAATCGAATCTCTATTAGTAGATATTTATCTAGTTCTAGTTCTTTTCTACTTCTAGCTGTTTTCCAACGATTTATTGACTTCGTTTTTTTTTTGTTATAGGTCATATAGAGCATTTTGTTTGTTACATTTAAAAAATACCACAGAGGTTGTAAATATGTTAATCAACTACGTTTAGACTTGTTTATTTTTACTTCAATGCAAGTCTTAGCAAGATATAGCTCAAAGTGAAGCAAAACATCTGTTGTCTGATATTTCCGCTCACTATTTTCCACAACAAATGTAATAAAAATCTTTCCCTGCCTTGTCTCATGCAAGGATAATTATGCAAATAATGACTAACCTTCGAAAGCTTCCCTGCTCCTTACAGGAAATTAATCCCTAATGACCTCAACGGTGATAATTTTCCTCTGCCACGACTATGGCTTAAAGGAAACTTCTGCAAAAAGCTTTACGTTCGTCCCGTTGTTGGTGTACTTTTTTCCCCGGGTATGGTAAACATCTTACGACCCGGCAAAGACGATGCAACACAACCAACCGACAGCGTGTGCAGCTAGTATGAAGATTTATGGAGCTAATTTAAGGGACGTGATTTTCTCCTGGAACTAGTCCCTTGCAAAGTCCGCTTTTGAACGGTGTGAATAATGTCACCTAAAAACTTTGGTGTTCCTCTGTCGCGCGACTTTACACCCTGCCGCACATGGGGAGAAGGCAACACACACCCAAAAGAAAAACAAATCACTATCACTCCAACCAAACAGGGTTGGCAGGAGGAAGTCGTGGCGGGGAGGAAAAGATTTAAACCAAAAAGTTAATCGAATTAACGGACGAACTGCACTGGGACTTTCCAATGATCCCCGGGTGTGGCCGGTTTCCATCTCCACGTGCCACGTGGTACGGGATTTTCCCTCCTTCACGAGGAATGCACACGCTTCCTGGAACGAAGCTACCGAACCATTTCGATAATCGAATCACACGTGTTCGGTTTGCAATCGTTTTCTTTTTCCTACGTTTTATTTCCCTTCCCCCCTCCCTCGTCGAAGGCCGATTTTATGAGACTCTTCAAACAACATCAGGCTCCCGATTGCGTAGGGCCCTTGCGTGTGTCCTTTGTGAGGTTGAAAATTAACAAAAACAACAACAACGAAAGCGAAAAAAAAAATCAAACGACCCACCGGAAATTATCACTGCAATAACCAAACAAACATACGGCAACATGAAAAAAAACACCGTTGCAACAAAAAGAAAATCCTTCGATGGTCACTAAACCTAAGCCGGGAAAAGCGTACCGGCCAAAGGTAGGAAAAATGGATACTCCCGGATTGGCAATCATTGGGAGGAACCGGGTCCTTTATTGAAACAAACGATCGCGATGCGAGAATCTACGAGCCGAAACCCGGGAGCCGGTAATGGACGTTATCGGAAAAATGTCACCGCTACCAAAAAAGCTACGGGAAAATTGTCCGGGAACACTCGAACGGTCGGTGGAAAAGGTTGGTGTATGTTCTTCGAATTGCTTTGGTGTTTTTCCCCGTAGCTCCAGGTTTTTTGTTAGGGTAATCATTTGACATTAGACTTGGAGCTATGTGGAGGCGCCTTCCTGGAGCAGAACAGGGGAACCCTTAATTGCAACACTATGTTTCCATCTAGGGCCTCCCAAACGAATCATAATCTGCAACCAGGCTGTAGAGCCGTCGTCCATTTCCCCACAAACATTGTTGGGCTGTTTTTTTTGTTTTGCTCCAAGTGTCGCTCATGTCCCACTCATGAGCACTGACAAGACAATCAACCGGAAACCGGGAATGTCGACAACGCAGCGACGAGAGTCTCGAGGCATCCACGTTCACTGCCGAGCCGAAGGTGCATGATTTAGAGAGCTGATCTAGAGAAGGCACTAATTGACATTAATTTCGCCTACAACGGGCCGGGGGGCTCGATTCGATTAGTCTAACGAATTTTTGCGAGAAAACTGGCCGGAACTGCCGCATCTTCACCGTCTGCCAGCTGGTTCCAGACCCGCACTCTAAGAGCCGTGAGTCTCCCGTGCCGGTGACACATGTGTTCCACGTCTGACAGGCCTCATGGCTGTCCGTCAACGGTTAAGAATTCGGGCGCAATCATTCCAGGCTCAAAAATCCGCCCCGGTGCGCTTCCGGAAGGATCCCAATTAATTGATTGATTAGCCCATTTTATGGCTTCCACGATTCGATCGGTTCGGGCGATCGCACGGGGCGGACGGGGAGATCTCCTCAACATCAACATCGTCGCGCGAGCGTTCAGAACTTCGGCTGCGTGAGGCTGATTAGAGAAATGATTGATTGTTGGCCGGTGCTCGGTGTGGCTGCTTGGCGATGCCCGATACGCCTTGCAAACTGGCGAGGTCTCATTAGACATCGTTAGGCATCGACAGGAACCCCCACCCGCTTCCGCCACAACGACGACCAACGGTGGAGATCTCTAATTCTTCCCTTCTGACAAACTTAAAACAACAATCAGACGGGACACGGACGAACGAAACCGCCCGAGTGCGAGGCGATGTGAGGAAAATGATGCGATTATAGACTGCTTATTTATTTAAAATCATCTTCTGGCCCATTTTCCACCACTCTGTTGCTCGTAAAATGGACGGATTTACGAAAGGGACCCGGTCTCTCCCAGAGTGTGGGCGCGCCCTGGTGTCTCGAAGACGATTTGCCTTCTTTTGCTCAATTTCGGAAGTCAAGAGATGTTGTAAAGTTCAGCCGTGTTCAGCTTCTGGGAAAATCCAGCAAATGGACAGTGAAAAGCACACGTCCCTGTGGATCCCAACGTCGTACGTAAGTTGTGGAAAACCTGAACATAAGCACAACAAGCAAATAAAAACGACTCCCCGGATGCAGCAAATGGAGCGGAAAAGAAATGGCGTCCCACATGTCACGAGCGGGTCGCAATGATCGTAAAGTTTCGGAAGGCAAACCAACCGGGGCAGCAGGCAAGTGGCCGTCGACGGTCCTAAGGAGATGCTAACGATGAACATTTCTGTTTATGAAAAGGAAAATATTGCCCACTGACCGATACCAAATGGGGGGGAGCATACGAGCTTCGTCCGAGAAACCGGAAGATATGTCTTGAGGAAGTGCAACGGGTTTTAAATGGAGGTCCTTAAAATCAGAAAAGTATGATAGTGTGGTAGGGACGTGTTTAACCCTTGAGCTTACCCTCCTAACAGGGAAGGAAAAGTTTCTTAATATGTTTGAAAGAACGTTTCATTTCACCCATAAAATGTATTCCTTCCTTTGCAAGAATGTTTTATTGTGAAAAAGGATTAAGTGAATGAAAAATAAAACCCCAATGTGGCAATAAACACTGCGAGCAGACGCCGTCCTTCTGAAAGTAGTCCAATATGTCCACTAGTCTCATCTGATGGCCTGGAAAAATGACCCGATGTTATAAAGTGGAATAAAGATTGAAGTAAAAACTGATAAAACGAGAACGAGTGGGGCAATCTGGTGAAAAACGCAATTAGAAAATATGTGAAGTAAAATAATGTTCTCGTTGAAATATATTACAGATCTGTGAATTTCAAGACAGATCAGAACGGATGTTAATACAACATAGTTTAATCGAACCAGCGTTCAACAAATACATAGTTTTTCGTTAAATAGTTATGATTAAATGTTTCTCACGGTTTTGATTTTTTATCTGTTAAAATCTTAGTTTTAGTTACGTTTAACGATTTTTGTATGCTGTTTGGACAATTTATGATTATAAAGGCATTGGTAGGGAATCGAATTACGAGAATCTGGGGTGTATTGAATGAATGATCTGGGAGAAAACAAAGTTTTTCGTTGGAGGTGAGTGCATATTGCCTCATCTTACCTTACATTGGAATGAGGATAGACCAATATTTGGAGTAAAGAAGAGCAGTGAAGACTTATAAAGAGTTTGCGAAGAAGCTGCGTATCATTTATCACAGACGCCATTTTCTCTTTACTAAGTGTTTCCGATAGCTCAAGTCGATGGTTCAGCTTAGACTAACATACATTTATTGATGTAACTTACATGTTATCTTAACGCTAGATCTTATTTCACAAACACTTATTACTTATCTATCACTAACATATCTACTACTGGTAACATAATTATCTTATGCAAAGGACTGTGCTACTGGGGCATCCTTTGCCTACTTTACGGCGCTAACACTAAGAAAGAATCACCCGTTAATAATTCCATCTTACACAGGTCCGGAAAATTATACGTCGCTGAGGTCTCCCCAGGACTTGGTAGAGACATGTGTTGCTAACCGTAAAATTTTCCATCAACCACCAGCACCGCCTCTTGACCTTTCGCAGACCATCGAGGCGAGGTTATGGTAAAACATTAGCGAAGCGCCCTCGGGAGTGTGCATAGGCCGCGACAGTTGGTCCCGCAAAACACTGCCGACGCTGCAACACGTGCTCCAATTCGCTGTTACTTCAGTCAACTCGCCACAACGACACGAAATGCGCAAAAGTCCGGCGAGGCTGGCGTGTGCCCGCCACGTGCTGTGACAGTTGGTACGTTGTTCCTCATTCTCACTCTCTTGAGGGAATGGCCTTCAATCACCAGATCGGTGTCGTTCCTCGTTGGTGCGGGAGTGATGTCGTATTCCAGCTCATCGAATGCCACGATCGTTGGGTCTGATTTATCCCTGCCCTGGGTCTGGTTCCTTTGCCGCCCGACCTCGGCAGGAGAGTGCCGAGTGTCATTCTAACGTTTCTAAACCAACAAACAACGCCTGCTCGTGGGTTTAATGGAAGAGAGAAAGAGAAGAAAAACGCCTAACCCACAGATGACAAATGATCGGATCGGATCATTCTTCACAGGACTTTCCTCCAAACCGTGTGAGGAAGGGAGTAAGCTATCGAAGATTGCAAAACGATAAATTTCCACATCATCCTGATCATCAGATGGATTACATAAATAATTTATCACACAACCGGGGAGGCGACGGGAAGGAAAAAAACATCATCCATGACAAACAAAACACCCGTCAACCGAAGCAGGCCGGAGAAAAAAATGTACATTCGAACACTTGTCATACACTCTGGTTGTACAGCCATCATCCGAGTTGGCCGATCCCGTAGACATCTATTTCTCTGTTTTCTCGTCCATTGGAGTCCACTCTTTTTCTCACCCATTCGCCATTTTTTCCCCACCAACACTCGAACCGTCCTGCAGAGATTCCACGAGTAGAGAGTGTGTGAAGGAGTAAGAAATGGAAGTGGATAAAAACATGCGACTTTGCGGTATCCTGCACAGGATGGGCTGCAAATTGCGGACGAATTAAGTGAAGTGGCAGCTGAAGTGAAGGCCGCCTTTAGGCGCACGGAGCAACAGCGTCCCGGGATGACAATCGTGAAATAATAATAATCAATCAGGAAATATTAGACGCGTCGTTCGTTCGAGGCTGTACATCGCCGCTGCCGAGGGGTGCGTGTCAGGAAGCAAGATTTATCTGGCAGGATAGGCTCTCTTCTAACCCTCGCCCGACGTGTGTGGTGTTAACGTACCGGGAAAGATCTTCGAACATCAGATGCTTAATCGTACTTGGAAATGCTTCATAAAGCTGTACTCCTAAAGTCACGCAAAGGGATTCCTGGAGGACTCCGGAAGGTGTTAATGAAATTTTAATATTTGTCAGATTCTCTTCTTTCCCACAAACGACAGTTGGAAGGAAAGGATATATAAAATAGATGCTCCCATCCCCAATAGCTTACCAAACCCACATGTACTTTCTCCATGTCTCATATCAGATTGCGTCTAATTACAGACACCACGTCCACCTCGATACGGTTCAATCAGCTCCCCCAAAAGTCACCTGAACTTCATAAAGAACGCCTTAACCTCTCGGGTGAAACTTCAATTACCCGTGAGGAAACGGATAGAACCGGCTCATCGTGGTTTCATTGAACCTTCCCGCATACGAGACACGGGAAAAGGCCACCCGGCTTCGGTTGTCACAAAATGGCGATAAAACTTTACGACGTTCGATTTTGTCGCTGAATTAATTTTGTCCCACCAAACTTCGCCACCTACAGTGTTAAAGGCTACCAAAGGTGAGACGTGCTTGTAGGGTCGATGGCACTGGGATTGCACCAAAACTTGGTGTTATACTCATTCGCCTTGAAGGGTAAATATTATCGTGGATTCGTCCTCAGTAGTATCCCATCGGAAAAGAAAAGAACGTACACATTCCACTGACTATGGCACACATTGCCCATCCGCGATGTTTGAAGAACTAATGAGTTCGCATGTTCCCTTCGAAAAACCGACGTGGAATGGAATCGTTCGGAACTGGAAGGAAACGGTCTGTTCACCTGACACAGACGGATATAGCCTCTAGCTTCCTTGTTTTTACCAAACTGCCACCGGACGGTACGTCAAACATCGGCATCGTCCAGAGTCCAGAGATTTCATTATTTGTTAATATACACCCATAACACCTTCAAACACCGTAGCTGTCTCGCCTTCAGAATTTAGGACTTTCCAAAATCCGGAACGGCCGTTCTACACCACGAGAGCAGGATTAGAAATCCCGTGAGGTATCTCGTCGGACCGTCCTACAGCAAACACACAAAAAAGTTCCTAAAAACGCCCCCATTCGTCATCATCGCAGTCCGAAGGCAAACATTGTTCCTCTGTTTGACATGTGAATGGGGTGGGGGGAACACTGGGAAGGTTCTCCAAGACACGGAGGTGCGACATTCGGTAGAGGCATCCCAAGAGACCCACCGGAAGCGTATGTGCAAATGTCTGGGAATGAGCGACGGCTTTTTCCGTAGCCTAACTTCCAGAAAGAGGAAGAGAAGGAGTTTGTCCACAACACCTGTACCGTCCAGTGCTGTACGGGATAGAGCATAAATCAATATCCTGACCGAGCGGTACGAAGAGATGGAATCACCGAATTTGTCAAGTGTCCTCTTGGTCAGAAAGGAAGCATTTGGTTTAGTGGAGGCATTGGATAAACGAACGTACGATTCGAACTGGCTCCAACCTCTTCCAAAACTCCGTAGTTGCCGGTTGGAAACCTGGTTCGTTTAGTTCCCGATGACCGGTACGGGATTGATGGGCGTCCTTTTTATCTATAAACATAACTCTACCACTCTTGCGTTTGAGTTTTTTCGTATCGTTCCTACCTAACTTCCCCAAACCATCATTCAAGGTACGCGAAAAATTCTGGTCTGTTTTTCATCCTCCAAAGGCACATCTGAATCTCTGTGTGCGGGCTTTACTTGATCCAATCGGTCCCATGGATGAACAATCGATGTTCTTCCGTTTTTTGTAGATGTTGAACTTTCAGGAATTTAGGCCTCCATTTCAAGGCTAGGTTTTTTTATATTACGGCTTCGCGAACAGATTCTGGAGAGCTATTTGGAATCAGTACTTCGAGCCCAACTACGGCTGCACGGCGCGGCAATAAATAGAAAATGAAGATTGAATAATAAAATGCTGTTTGCCATGATGAATAATTTGTAGGTCAATGAATTTCTCCATCCATCCATCCATCGATTCGGAGCGCCGGAAACATCCATCCATCCGTTCCGTTTGGCGAAGGGACTTGGAGCGTGGGGGAGGGGGGGGGACACGATCTCGTACAGAAAGGATTTTTATTGGCAGCAAATGCACGCCATTTCTAATCTGGCGCGAACGAGATGGTTCTGTTCGAACCGTTTGTTGGCTGGTTTGGGTTGCCAATGCTTTTTGGAGCTAGTTATAGGAAAGTGAAAGGTAAATGGAAAGGGACCTATCGATTCTGGTCCGCTGTAGAGCAATTGATACCAGGAGCTTTCGGAAACAGTATCCAAAAAGGGCGCTACAACTACCATCGACTGATATTTCTCGTATTACTATTTCGTGAGACCATTTATTTTTCTCTTTTCCATCCTGCTTTACTTCCGTCCTTTTTGCTTCAAATTCCAGGAAAAAATCCAACATGTTTGCCCACCCAGAGTGCCCTTCCCCAAGCCTGAACCCAATACCGGTGTCCAATTGAAAGCGTAAGTAAGCGCAGGAATGAATATTTTAAAAACCAACCGACGACGAAGTGGAAGGATGTGGAAAATAGCAACGATTATCTTCTCGCCCTTACCGCAAAGGCCCCACGAGGGATCCACCGTCGAGCTGGTGCTAACTGCGCTGCGGCTAGTAGCATCTCCACTTGTGTTTTCCTCCTTCCTTGCAGTCCCGGTTCAAAACGGCAGAAAGACTTTAAAACTTTTCCACCGCCGGTAAAAACCGTTGGCGACAAACTTTTGCTGCCTTTGGAGAAACTTTGTACCGGCGTTTGGCAAGAAGTTTTTTTTTTAAAGTCAGTCCCGGTGTGAGAAACGTGCGTGATAATATATTTACAAGGCCAAACCGAACGTACCGCAATCGGAGGCACGAGCGAATTTGCATTACTTGCCGGATTCGTCTTTGTTGGAGGCGTGTTCGCTTGGTGTCAACCATAACCTCGCATATAGTGCTACAGACGCTTGCGACAGGGAAAAAAACGAATCAATTTTAGATCGTATGAAACATTCAATTCGGTTGGCGGAAAGTTGCGTCTCTTGGTAAAGCTGATCATACCGATGCTGGCTGATGAATAAGAGATAATGAAACTTTTTCGAAGCAAACAAGAACCGGAAAGTAACTTTAAACAACTTTAAAGAGAAAATGATGGAATAATTTTAACATACTATTTGAACACAAAACCATAACTAAACCAATTTTATCTCGAAGCTATCTTCCATCGGTCAGGCAAAAATGTTTGCCTATCGTTTCTGTTGTGTTTCAGCCGATGATAGTGACATAAATTTGAGCGAGTTGGCTGGTTAACATCGAATCGCCAGCAAATCGATTCCACATTGAAACGATTTCGACCAACCGTCCAAGAGATTTACAAATTTTATTAACGTTTTTGTAAGTTCCCTTTTTTCAAACAAGTAGAATTTCTCTTTTCTGTTTGAAACCTTGCGTCCAATGTTGAATACAAGATACAGGTTGCGTGCAAGATATAGGTTGCGTACAAGATACCGAACCGGTAGTTTGAAATTTTAAACTAAATTAACGTCAGCGAAATACGTTGGTGATCATCCGAAATTTTTGAAGGAGTTTTGTTTTAAGTCTACTTCATTTATTAATATAAGCGATTCATTGGATCAAATACGCTATCGTGTGAATTTATAAAACATACTTATTGAACACTTAATTCTTAGAAAACATCCAGGCACAGTTTTTATCAAAAGTATTCTTGTAAAAGGGTTGCGCAAAGAGCCATTATAGAAACCATCACTGGAATGCTTCATATTTCACGCAAATAAATTACCTTTGCCCGCTTTCTTTGACACCCCGAACCCATTTGATAGCAAATCGTCCAACGATTAAACACAAAAAAAACCTTCTCCGGAAGAAATCAGGACGAAAATTGAACCGAACCGAAGGATGAGTGACAAATCGCCCGTTGCACAATCGGAGTAAGGAAGTAACCGAAAATAATTGCTACCGATACGGAAGAAAGGCATCCATGCTAGGTCAGGCAGGAAAACGAATGCAAAAGAAAATGCTGTGTCTATGGCAAAACAGAATAGGGAGGATTCTCAAACTCCCCGAAAACTATCGGACAAACAGTTGAAGATGGAACGCACCGTGCCTCGAAAGTGACGACTCACAAACACAGACACACAAAGAAGGAAGAAATTGTAACCGTTTGCTTGATCCTTTCGCAGCGAACACGCCGCTGTGCCGATTGGGCTGGGAAACGGCTTAAAAGGACGCTCTCTCCGTTTGCCTTCTCGAGGACGACGGTTTCCTGGTTCCTTTTTTTCTCATAACCCTTTATTTTTAAACATCATTCCACAAAGGTTACACAAGGTTGGGCAGGACGAGGGCAAGGAAGCATCGGAAGTGTTCCGGTGCCGACATCTTCCTTGCTGAGGAAAACGAGGAAGGAAAAAAACTTATTTAAACCACCAACGAACCTCGAGGGAACGGGTTTTCAACTCCTTTTTTTCTGGCCACTCTGGTCACTCGGGAAAAAAGGGAAACTCGGAACGGCATTTTCCTCCTTTGGCGACGACTTACAAGCAATTTATTGCGGTCAGTAGTCGCTTCTCAGTCGGAAATCTGCTCTCGTTTTTCCAGAGGCAATAAAAATTTGTCAAACAGCATTCATTATCAGCATGGAGAAATGATAAGTTGGGTGACATAAAGTATGAAGTCTCAAATTAGCGAAGCTAATGAAGACAAACATGTAAAATGTAAATGTAATTTAACAAGCAATAAATTTGTAGTAAAGCAAACTGAATGTTAAGAAAAATTAAATGAATTGCATTATCCCAAATCTAACCTTTAAAGTTTTCATAACCCTTTTCAATTTTTAATGTTAATGTAAAATGGACTTATATTTTAAGAATAGAAAAGAGACTTACACAATTTTCCTTCGTTCCAATCCTCAAAAAAAATTGGTTTCTTCTCTACGATCTTCTCCTCTTCGCGCATCAAACCACTTAAACTTATCTAAACCCGTCACAAGTTAACAAAAGCAAATGGTTTTCCAAAAAGAATGAGCTACAATTTGCGATCTGATGGGAAATTAAAAGCAATCACTCAACTGATTTATCCCCGGACCCAGTGCCCTCCTTTCCGTTGCACATTGTTGCACATCCGATGCGTACAAAAGGTCATGAATTCCTTTGGTTTCCAATCGCTGCCAGGTACTTAGTGTATCGGTGCTCAAATTGGTTTGATTTATACTTTCAACCATCCTCTCGACAAGACGACGCATCCTTTCCTACGATGCGAAATGAACCATTTTATAGCGCATGCATAACTTACTCTGCGCAAAATCGCTTCCACTTTGAGGGTAGGAAGGGAAAGGCGTCCTGTGCAAAGCGAGGAAGGGTGGAAGATAATCTAGAAAACATTAAAAAAAACTGCTACCCATTTGATACATTTCGATCACATTTCATCCCATACTCCATGCTCCGAAAGGAAGAAATGGAAAGAAAAGATCCTCTTGAGGTAGGAAAATGCAACCGTAAGCATTTCGCCACCACCAATCTCGATATTTCGAGGGAAAAAAGGGGCGTAAGGGAAGATGATGCAACGCAATACCCTCTCTCCTCTCCCGGAATTCGAAAAGGATGGCGAAATTTAACGGTAAATCAAAAACCCCGATGGAAATCCGGATCCGGATTTATAATGGGAAGCGAAGGGAAATGTCGGGAGGCACACCCAGAGGAAAATGCAGCTATTTATGCACACGACGCATAAATTGCACTCGATTGTGTTCCTTTAGACATCCGTTTTCTCCCCCGGAGGCAAAGGAAATAGAGCCCAATCGATGGAAGAAGAAGGAGTGGTACCGAATTTTCCGTTTGTGCAAACCTTATAATTTGCCAGTAAATCGTTTCCCAAGAGGAAGAAAACCCGCGACCCCTTTTTGGTTGTTCTTGTTTCATAATTCTTTTTAATTAGCGAAAGAAGCTTAAGGTATACCCTAATACGGTGTTTTCTTTTGAGTGGATTTTCTCACCAACATTTCCGGAAAATATCCTTCCAGCACACAGCTGCAATTCAGGTCAATATCAAAAACGCACACAAAAATAGCAGCACATTTTTCAAATAACGACACTTTTGTGCCACATCATCATCATCGGTATGTAGTGGCAGATGTAGTGTAATTTGTTTTGGCGACATTTGAAAATAACGACACACGACGAACGTTTCCTCCATGCTCCAGTTCCAGCGATCGCGCGAGGGAAAACTCATTGTCAACCCGGTTGCGTTTGACCGATGCACCGATAAGCGTGTTTTACGTGTTTCATTTAATGTTTTCTTTATCGGCAATGTGTGAGAGTATGTGTGTGTGTGTCAAGGTTTTTTTTTTTTATAATCGCGATCATCAACGTAATTGTTGCATGAAAAAGCGAATTTTCATCGCTCCGTTGTTCGCTCGATCGAAAAAAAAAGTAGAGGGAGGAGAAGTCCATAAGCCACAACCACGTAATTTAATAACACTTAGTCGACGCGTGTTTCGTGTGCTGGTACGTGGAGGAGGTGAACACATTATTCTGGAGGTGTGTGTCATCATGTCTGGAAGGACATATGGATCAAAAATGGACAACGCTTTTAACCTTCAGAGGCAGTTGATGGAAGTTGCTAGCTATAGTTTATCGTTTAAAAATGATAAGTTACTAAAGCAAAATATTTACAAAATACACACATTTCATAATAAAACATATAAAAAATAAATATCTAACTAAATCTTTTATTTGTTTAAAATATTTTTTTCCACTCCTTCAAGGGTTAGGTGAATATCCCCCACACGTAAATTGTCGATTGTCATGTGCCTAATGACGATGAAACCACAGGCCGCGCTCGTCCGAAAAGGGACCCACTACGCAGATTCCACCGTTATCCTTTCCAAAAGACAGACCCCGTCGATGGCACGCTCGAGGGATGTCCCGATCGCAAACGGAGGTCCATCCACTCGCCGAACCGATCCGTCATCATCATTAATAATAACAAATAGTAAAAATTTGGTCCACTCCATAACGCGACCGCATCGTCTCTCGGGGGGCAAAAGGTCCTTGCATTCGAATGTGTCACCGAAGAGAGAAGGACACTCTCGAACGCGTACCGGAAATTAACGATCGTTCGGTCAATTTTTAACGGACCAAACGGGACGGGTTAGACAAATAATGGTTCACGCTGCGTTTGGTAGCGGTTGGTATCGCGGGTCCTTTTTTCGTGACCCCGCGACCAAAATGGACGCATGGTCCCGCGCGAGGTCCTGCGCCGTAGGATAAATCACGTTCCGTCCGTTAACCTCTTGCCGAAAGGGAAGGACCTTCCCGCGGACCGAGGGTCAAGGGATCAATCCGTGGACGGGATGGTTTTTTCTTATTGTTTTTACCTTGAGGAGCTGGTTGCAACCCTTTCCCCGATTCGTCCTGGTCACCGCGAACCTCCTTCTAAAGGGGTCCTTGGAAACCATCAACAAAGTAGTGCAGGGAAAGTGATCCTCGCGCATATTTTCCCGCGGTCGATTATGTATCGGGAGAAAGGATAAAGAATGCCGTGTCTCGCGCATTGACCTCACGCACACTTCGCGTAATGGACACCGGGATCCTTCGCGACCTGACCGCCACCTCCTTGTGAACCGCGAGGAATCCTTTTAAAGCAGAGGTCTCACGAGAGGTTTTGTAATTACGATCCGCGGTGTGATCGTGGTCGTTTCAATTTCACGGTGGCTATTTCCCTCGCGATGTCCTTTGGTCAAGCCCGTTTTAAGTGCCCCTCGAAAGGGGTTTAAGGACCTGGAAGGCGCGATCGGACCATTTAATTCGCTGAGGTCAACCATTGTACACGACAATAAACGGTTGTATTGTGGTGATTTTCATTATGTTCGGATCATTTAAAAAGGAATCGGACAAGATTATAAACAAAACGAAGCTACAATTTTTACATTTTTAAACTTAGTTTTCCTTATTAAATTTAGATTCACTGAGCACTTCTTTTCAAATTTTAGAATTAATTTTTGCGCAATATCTATTACATTACTATTTTAATCACTTCCAAACTTTGAGATTACTAATAAGTCGAAATTAATTTGAAGATATCTTCGTTTTCATCCTTTGAACATAGCTTTTCATATTACTTTATAATTGTTTTCATAAGTAAAGAACAACATCTAAAGGAAATCATTGAAATTACATTCGAAAGTTAATGGTTTAAAACGTTACTTCCGTTACTCTCATACTCAATATCGATCGATCCGAACACAATCGAAACCGTTCACATTCAATTTCAACGTTGCCAAACAATGCTGACATTGCGCTTAACCCTTGCGCCTCCGAAGGACTCATACCGCCAACCACCGCGGGAGTTGTCGATTGTTCGTTCCGTAGGCCTCGACGAAGAATTCATACAATCGCATGCGGGGTCTCGCAGGATGTTGTGATCCGATCCTGGACCGTTATGAGTTTTCCCATTCACCGGCGCACGGAACCGGGAGCAGAAAAACAGCAACAACGCACCACGAGACCGCGGCGGAGGAAATTCTAGATGTTGTTACGTACATGCCTTTCACCAGCCACCGGGAAGGGTTTTAGGACAAATTTTTCAGATCTAGAAAATTAGTCCAAGTGTGACACTTTCTCCTCCCTATTCTCTCACGCACCCCTTTTCGGGACGGGAGCGGTGTGAGAGAATATCCGGAAAAGTGCACGCAAGAGGAAATATCCTGGAACCCGTGCTCGACCAGGAGGGTAGGCAAAACAACTGTCGTGCCAAGTTCCCTGGCAAGCGTGTATGTGTGTGTGTACGTGTGCCTGTGTGTGCTGGCATGTAATTATGGATCTGGACCGAAATGAAAGGGTGTAATAGCGGCAACCCCGAGTGCAGCCATTGTGCGCACAATTATCGCTCGTTAACTCGGTACCTCCGGGAGCTCCCGGCACCCGGGATCTCGGTGACTTTGTTTCTCACGACTTGCCCATGTCCAGGGCAGAGAGCCCCCCGGGATGTACAGCCGAGATTGCAGAGAACGTTCTCAGCTCGCCGAACGTTCCTTTTGACGTGTTTTGATTCTTGCGCAGTCAACCATTGCCATCCTTCGATCCTCTCGGGTTGCATCTCCGACGAAAAATACTTCTGAGTAAGTTTCCGTGTTCTACACAGAACACCCCGCAGGACCTCGTCGGCGTCCCACCAACTTATGGAGCTCGTGAATGTGTGGCTTCCACCATGGGAACCCAAACCAACCCGCTGATGCTCTCGGTAGCACCGACGAAATGATGAGATCTTCATTTCCGCACACGCTTCGGTCCTCCAGGTCCGGTCGTAAATAATCTCGGAACGCGCGTCTCAAATTGCCGGGAACTCCGGGAACTATCCCACCCGCATCCCCGCTGGTGAAAGTGTTTTTGGCGATCAATTGTAAAGCAATAAATTTGTTCCGCTTTTTTCCGAAACTTCCGGGCGAGTGCGAGACCCTGACCTAGAAACATACCGAGACCTACTAACGGGAGTAATTGGCAGAACGCAGGAATGGCCGAGCCTCTCACAAATCTCAATGGGTTCTCGTTGCCATTCTCTATTAAACATCCGACCATTTCTAAACCTTCATCGACTTTCGACTTTCCACTTAATTACCGATCGGTCAGTTCCCGCAGGACTTCAGGCTCATAAAAATAATAGACCGTTTCCACCAGCACCATGGGTTGACGACCAAACCTTGTTGTTTCAACTGGTGAAATTGTATCCACCTTCGAAAGTATCGTCTAACGTTCGGCAGAGGGAAAAAAACACATCGGTGGAAAGAAAAACACAACCACCTCGGCCCTTATATGCAGCCGGACGTACCGCAAACGTTCGGTGCCTTAATTGTAGTCATCCACGCTACGTAGGCGTTTGCATGTGCAAGTTTGGAAAAGTTTTTCCTCCCCCCATCGATGATGATAATCGATGGAAAATTATGTTGCGGTCAGTTTTCCCACTCGAAAAAGGGACTCCAGTTTTTGCTGTTCTGTAGGTTAAGCTATTTCGGTTGGCCTGGGGGGTGCCACCACAGAGTGCGCTTGCGTGTTCCAGGATAATTAATTGAAGCAAATTGTATTGAGGGTTGTTCCCAAGCTATCACAACACTTTGACACAGTCAAATGACGACTTTATCGCAGAATCTCCCAGTGGTTGAAAGTGGACTGTTTTTAAGTGTGTACATCTGTTTAAACCTCAACTCTCTTTTAAAATCTACTCTAAATTATTATTAAGAAAGAGATGTATCCTTTTAGTCAAATGGCAGGCTCCTGGAAAATACTAATACCCCCACATCTGTTCAGACTTAAACTTTCGTTCCTAAATCTTCCTCACAGTTCCTAATAATGAACAGATCTCACCTTCCCTGAGTACGCGTGTATGACACAACAATGCGCATGGTCCACGTGGCATGCTTTCAAAAACAACACCACCCTGAAAGAAATTGTCAAGAATATGTCACCGACACCTTCGGCAGCTGCTACTGACCACCTCAGTTAAATCGGAACAAATCCAAATACTCCAAGGCTACCTGGTAACTGAAGCTTCCAACCATAAACCTCCAAAGAAATCAAATCCAAGATGCACAAGGAACTCCCAAACGAAAAGATCTTCACCGGGCACGTCTCATCCGTGCAATCGACCGACAAAAGGTCAACCCACAGGACCAAGGAATCGGGGCTTCCACGGCGCTTCTCGGTGTCTTATGGCAAATTTGGGTCCGATGTAGCTTCTTCCAGCTTGTTCCGAAACCCCGTAAAAGCCATTAATCTCGCACCGGCAAGAATGACATGCATATCTAGCTTTTATTGCCTTCCGTTTGAAGAAATTGCATCGTTGCCGAGAGGCCTGAAGAACGGAAGAACCAACCAACGGTCGCCCAGGGATTGGAGGGACGATCCGAGGGATTACACTTTCTCTCTGCCACGCGATTCAGGTCGGCTCTTGCTCTGCCGATTTCTTCTTTGCTGACATTAGATTAGTTAAGGTTCCATTGTGTACGATCGCCCGAAGGACACCGGGTGCAGTTATATTTCTTAAAATCGAAGGATGAGGTTTTGGCTGGGACATTATCGAAGATACGGCCGGACCCGACAGCTGCAGCCAAAAACACCCATTGTTGACACCTTCGGGCTAATTCACCCTCCTTCGAGGCACCCTTGCTAGCGTCCTTCGCTTTCCTACAGATCCTTAGTGTCACGCTTCGATTCCTCTCCTCGATGACGCGATACCTGGAATCGAAGTCTTTGTGTGCGTGTTGCCGTGTGTGCCGAAGGAGAAATGAGTCTTTTCTTGCGCAAACGATTTTCCACAATTTCGCCAATCGCCAATTTGTCTCCAGAGCGAAACCAAAAACTTCTTCCGAGTGACATATCGCCAGCGTCATCTCTGTAACATCTTCAATCCTATGGGGGAACTATGATCCGCATTTTCGGGACGCTTTCTATGAAAACTAAATCGATCATTTCCCTGTGCGGCCGGAATGGCGGCGC
The DNA here is from genome assembly GCF_943734705.1 of Anopheles coustani. NCBI lineage: Eukaryota > Metazoa > Arthropoda > Insecta > Diptera > Culicidae > Anopheles > Anopheles coustani. The sequence goes on from NC_071288.1 coordinate 92,882,506, forward strand.
TAAATGCAAACCATGGGCCACGAAAGGGCACACCATGAAAAAGGAATTTATCATCGTCTTCGGTGCATCTTGGTGTTCATTCCATGAATAATAAATCATTTGACGAAATTCATAGATTTCTGAAGAGCATGAAATTAAACAATTTGCCTTTTCTGGGAAAGATGAAAGAGATTTAATTATTAAATCTTCCTTGCGCTCAAAACCGATCGAGTCATTTTGAGCCACTCGTTTTCTCTATTAGTTCGTACCGATAAACGTTAGAATTTTTAAATGAGTTTTTCAGCCTCAACTGTGAGTTGTATGTAAACAAGTTTCGAAATATGATCTTCGTGCACCTTAAGCATCACTTGTATGAGGGATCCAGAGCCTTGCACATCGAAGATGTAAAGTAAAACACCGTACCAACACTTAAGCATAAATTATCGATAAAAAGACACAGATTTGTACCGTCATCGTCCTTGCCGGCTAATCCCTTTGCTAGCTTTGCTTTCTCACATCTCACAAGGAGTCGTCAAACAAAGGAAAAAAATGTACTGGCCTGGGCAAAATACAGGCAACTCAAAAATTCATTAGCTTCTCATCATCTCACACACAGGGAGAGACCCCGGGAACGATCGGTGCTTCCATTTGGCAGTTTCTCATTTGCATACATCCCTTTTGGCATGTGAAAGTCTAGCCCGGCCACCCGAATGCAGTCCGGGAAAACATGTCTTACTCTAACGCTTTCATCTTGCACCGATCTTCCCAATCACGCTCGCCCTTTCCCGTTGTGATTGATGGGTGATTTAAATCCCGTTTTCCTTTACTTCCTTGTGCAAGCGATGTCAAACGAGTCGTGTGATGATGTTTTGCTTTTTTTCCATCAACCTTTACTGGCTATGGAATAACTCTCCTCCCGGGAGGTCCTCCACCTCTTCTGCTCTAATGTTCACAAGTTGTTCGCTTGTCATGTTCGCTTGCTACCGAGAGTAGCAGCAAGCTTTCCCCCTAGACTGGCTCCAGAGGAATCCGGAGTTCAAGTTGCCTCCGGCTGCACAAGTCGGACAATCCGGGGCGTTCCTGTTTTACCGTTCATTAACCAGGGAAAACGCCAGGACTTCCTATAGCCGATCAGTTGTGACGCAACGGCCAGGGGGTACTACTTTACCTCGGATCCTTCGGCACGACATTTGCAACTGGCAATGTTTTTTTTTATTCACCCCGGTACTTGTTTTCCTGTATGTTTTTGTTATTTTCCATCCTCAAGAATGACCTCCCCAAAAGGTGACTCCGTCCTCCGTGAGGAAAGGCAGAAGAATAGGAGCACAATTTTGCCCACTTGCCAATACACTGAGAGTTCAAAGGACTTCAAGGCCCTCGGAACCAAACAGTACCCTGCGCCCTACCGCGTTTTCAAACTCTTTCTCTCCTACCCCCGGCATCTACTGCCCAACGCATCTGTCGCTATTTGCATAAAGCAGAAGAAGGCACAACAAATTCGCCTTAAGTTTTGAGTTTCTTGTACTGGCCTTTATGTTTTGCAACCTCACAGGGCTTTTGCCGGCAAAACGGAGCAAATAAAGCGTTTTAAAATGTACGGTTTCCGTTGGGAAGGGGAGTGCGTGGAGAGGCGAGCTGGGGAACGTCTTCCGCTTGCCGGTACTTGTTCCGTTGTCTGTTTGCAAATAACAATCATAATAGTTCGTTTGTGGTTTTTGTGTGTTTTCCTCCCCTGTGTCTTATTTGTCGCTACACCACACAAAGATGCACCTTGAGCATGTTGGGAAGATACGAACTTGTAAGAGGAACATCTGGGGAGCAACGAAGAAAGATTCCCACAGCACAGGATCGATGACATCGCCTTAGCCCTAAGGTACCTCCGGGGTATTGACTTCTCCCAACCAGGGGTATTGACTTCGTTGTGTGGAGGTGTGAACAGGGATCCCTCGGCAGCTCGTAAGCGATCCTAGGGTTCCTTGGTCCAAAATCAATCCTTCACCGCCTCGACGGCTCGATACACGATCACTTCGCCGGTGGTTATAGCCATCAGAAAATCAAATTCTCCAAACATTATGAGATCCACACCCCTGACTCGGATCATGCCTGGGGGGTGACAACAGCACAAGACAGCAGGAAGCACCCAAAACGGCGCGGTGCAGCAGGACGACTCCCTCAAACGCTGACAGGGATGAGCAAAAAGATGCGATGGGAAAGTATCCGATTTCCATTAGAAAACATCACGTCCGAGTCACGGGACGACACATTTTCCCTTAGACCAGCGAAAAACTCCTCCGAAAGGAGCCCGCAGCACCAGCTGTAACCGATGGGTCCTGTGGGAACTCCGACGACTGAAACCGTTCGGGGTCAAGAAGGATCCAGTTTCCAGTTTGAAGTTGATATTTTCAAGTGCGCAATTCTAACGCACGCAGGATCACGCACAGAAGGATCGTCTGGGTGATCACCATCACCATCATCATCATCAGGGGCTTCCGTGGACTTAGGTAAACCTGCTCGCACGGACACCGTTTGTAGAACCTGCCCTCGACGAGAGTTTTCCATGTTTTGCAATCAGATACTGAAATCTTGCTTTACGGCGTTTAAAATATACTTCATTCAAAAGGAGCTAAAAGTATCGTATCATGTTAAGTTGAGCGAAGGAAAAAAGAAGAACCAAAATCAGTGCTTGAAGATGATACTGTTGCACTTTCCTTGTCGCTTCTAACGTAAATTGCGCATGGCTTCATTCATAAAACGACCCAAACGGACTTTTCGTGATCAGCATCACTTTGTTGGTGGTCTTTTCATTTAAATTTTGGATCGATCGGATTACGGTGCATTAGTCAAGGGATGTATTCATTTCGAGGTAAATAACCTAATTGGAAGGACCTCGGTAAGAAGATGAGGTGGCTGTTAAGAACAAAGGCTTTAAATGCATTATATTTTAAACATAAACTGAAATGACGCACACAAAACATCAACTAATTTCGAAAAACATCTTTTTACTCAAGTTTGGTAAGCAAAAATGACATTCACAAACTGAGAAGCAATTCTCATTCGAACAAGGGAATGATCAAGAACTAATTTTCCCATGATTTCTCACCATCGATTATTGATTGCGTAAGAAAATAGACCATTCTATTCAAAATTCCCATAACATTTTTTTTCTTCGAATAGTACCAAAATACGTTCACGCATTCACAGGCAAATCAGCTTACGGACAATGAGCCTCCAAATTGGCTGCACAATCGTATCCTCACGTTAATTAAGGGCCCTCAACTTCCGTGTGACTTAAGCTGGGTAAACGGTAAGGGGCAAGGAAGAAAACGGAAAAAAGTCAAGCAAATGGTGAAAAATTGAAGAAAAAAATACGGCTGCGAAAATAAAAATTGCTCTTAAATAAAAATCCTAACGAGTGTCCTTAAGAAACTACCTCAAGCGGGTGCGCCACCGGAGGACGAAGGGAGGCATGGTAAGTAATCGTAAAAAACGTTCTCTATTTTCATTATTACAGTGAGGTCCCGGCGCGCCTACCCGGGGAAGCAATTTAAACAGAATCAAAAAAGCGAAATATCCAGGAAATAAAATTTTACGACAAACCAACCGAGCCGAACCGAATCCTTAACAGACCGATCGCCTTCAGCCGGCAGGACGCGTCCAACCACGGAGGGGTCTGATCGAAGCGTGGAGGGTCTTCCCCTTGTCAGAGCAAAAAAAAACCAACGGAATTAAAATGGAACGTATGCAATAGATCGAAGAAGGAAACGCACTCTCCACGTACCGTACCGAAAGTGATTTCTGCACGAAAGTGTCCCTTAACTTTCCTCGACTTTCTTCGAACGTCGTCGTTTCCCGTCCGTTACCGAACCCGCGGGACCTTTCTTCCGGGCCGGGAGGAAAGCAAACTGAGGTTCATAAATTTCCCTCAATCGGGGAGAACCCATCCCGGATCGGAAGGGGGAAAAAAATCAGTTCCTTTTTCTTCTCGTCACCACCGTCCGGTTATAATCATCGTCTTACCGTTCAACGTCAACGGCGTGAAAGAAAGTGTCCCTTGCCACATCATCTGCCGTCCCGAAGGCAGTCCTTCCTAGCCCCGGCCTCGGCCCGTGGTATCGAAAGCAAATAAAAACATTATCAAAGACCCTTCCAGAGGAGGCTCGGTTGCGCCAGAAACCAGGTGTATCTAAACGTTCACCGGCTCCCTTCGAGAAACTTTTCCGTTGTCTTTCCCGAGCAGTCCCCGCAAAGCCGATCCTCCCGCTTTCCTTCCGGATGCAATTTCAAGTTGATATTCCTGCCAGATTAGAGCATTTGGCCGTTTGGCTGAGATTGATCTATTTTTTTTTTTACTTACTTACTTTCCCTCCATCTTGGCCCTTCTCCGGAGGTGAGTTACGAGATGTTGAACCATTCTGGGTCCTCCTTTGGATCCGGGAATCTTTCGGTTTGTAGGGATCTAAAAGAAAAAAATGAAAGTGAGGTGAAAGGAAAAGGTACTTTAACGACGATTTGTACGTTCGTGCTCTAATTAGAAATGCATTGAGGTTCCATTTCCAACCGGCTGCCTCAGCCGGCCACCGATGCTCGTTTCTCGAACACCTTTCGGAACCTCGATTCGGGTGGATGAAAATCGTAATCTTCAGATGCCCGAAAAGGTGAATCCTCTATCAAGGATTTTTTTTCCTATAAAACATAAAAATCTCTTTGGCATTCTTCCTTTTTTTGGGAAAGACTCGAAGACGTGGTCTAGTTCCAAAATTCTTCTAGTCCTAACAATGTCTTCTATCCTAGCCTTTTCCAGTAAGAAATAAAAATTACTGATCATTGATCCAAGGGCAGCGAAGTAAATTCGGGACGATCACTATAAATTATGAAGTATGAAGTAGAACTGGATACTCCTTTGCCATCAAGACCTCGGCTTCGAACCACGGCGTGTGTCGCTGAGAGCAAATTACTACTTTGTCCACCAGTTGGACGTACTCTCCTACACCTGGTGTTCCTCAGGTGTTCCGATCCGAGAAGATGACTGCTCTGATTGCATACCATTCGGCAGCACGTGGCCCTTTTGTGTCCTTACTCCTTGGGATGGTCTCGGAAAGTCTCGGGATTTGTTTCTTGAAGATATCTTGAGGTACTCGCACCGAGGATCTTCGCTCGAAGGGCGTCCCTTTTGTGGGCGAGCAACGGGGAACCGAACGGCAGCATCTTCCAACTTCATCTGCCATCTCGCCGCAATACGCATTCAACACGCGCAATGGCGCAACAACAAAAGCCTCACCGGGCAACCGGATTATGCATCCTTCTCGTTTCCTAGCTGTTTTTTTTCTCTTCTGTGACTGCCCATGCTCACGGGGGTTTTATTTGTTTACACTTGCAAACTCCTTTTGTCGCTTTTTGTGTTGGTTTGGTTGCGTTTTTTGCTTGCTGGCAGCTGCCATCAGTCTTGCGGGAGGGTGGCATGCTGCAGTATGCACAAGCTTCCACATCCAGACGAACGACGAAGACGCGAAGGTCGCTGGATTCGGATAAAGCGGCCATACCCGTGTTTTTTTCTTCTGTTTCTTTTAATATTTGTTAAAGTTAAAACAGAATTAAAAAAAGCACGAAATGTGCACAAAGAACCAACGAAGAATAAGCTGCCCAATAATTAAGACGGAAAGGTGTACGACAAAACTGCAACTGCGCCGTGATGCAGCTGGCCGATGATCCGCAAAACGATCAACGGTGTTTGGATAAGTGAATGTGCTAATGAGGTGCAGCAAAACAATGTGCTCAAAGTAGTAAGGTAAGATGATCGTATAAACTGTTCCTTCAGTGCAAATTGGAATTCTTGTAGTAACAAAATACCTGAAGCGATCGGTTTTAGGCAGGATTTGAATCATTTTAGTGAATCATGGAGCAAGAAGTTGTTGATAATTTGGTCAATCGTGACGTGACGATCGTTTTTCCGTAGGGCTGGACCTGAAAAAAGATAAAATAAAAATTAGAGTTGCTATCGATGACACATTCTTCGCTTAAAATTCCTTATCCTTTATGGGTTGGGATAACACAAGTGTTATCTAAAAGCAACTAAACGAAAACAGTTATGAAACAACGCAATGGCCAGAATTTGACGTTGACAAACTGGTTTCTTCCTACAAGGCATGCATCCCATTTATGTCCTCGTCCCAAAAAACTGTTGCCAACGAAACGGTGAAAGTCCAGCGTTAGGATACGACGGGGTATCTCTGCGCTCACCTACACCTACCTGTGCTAATCGCATCAAACTTATACCTCACCAAACCCGAAATTCGAAACCGAATCCAAAATATTCGCCACTTACACGTTTCACCTTTCCAGCCACGGAGACTACGAAGGAATAAACATTTATTCTCAATGCGCAAAGTAAAAGGAAAAGAGTGACAGAACGCATTAGGCACTTTGCTGTTTCTCTGGCCACCGACCACCGGGCGCGGGTGAGGGTTTTTGGATGGTTCACCGTATGCTATCAGGCAAACCGAGGTCTCTTGCCAGCAGGATTAAAAGCAAACGAAAAGGAAAATAAAGTGTTCCTAAGGAGCCAAGACAAATCGCAAGGAACACACCGCGGTGGAAGCCGACCCCTTTAATCCGCCCGTAACATCCGCTGCACGTTGTCTTCGGTATTTTGCATGCCTGAAGATCACCCGATCTTCACATGATCGTACGGAAGGCCAATTCGTCGTTGTGTCTGTTTTCGATCGTTGGTTATCCAGTCGAAGTTCTTTCGACATCGATTAAGCAAATTTAAAGCTTCTTGCTGAAACCAGTAGGTTAAATCGAAAGTAACTAACAGTGATGGAGACTATCAGATCAATTTTGTGTAAAAAAGAACTTTGATCGTTTATAAAATGTAGCGAAAGTCTCTTTGATAGTTAGAACGTACAAGAAAACGTGAAGTGGCAGAAAAGTAAATTTTATGGAATAACCTCAAAAGCTTCATCTACAACAAAATGAATGAGATTGTATAGCAAAAAAAGAATCAATATAGTCAGGCTAAAAGGGGCACAAAACTGGCACGGTAATCATTATCTCTTTCGAGTCAGGTATGGAGTGGTTAGAGGTAGCACGACCATCATGCTTCAAATCCTGAAACAACCGAAAAGGATTGCACGTCGGAGCAACCTCGAAGATCACGCTGACGAAGTTGATCGATCAAGTGCAGAGGTTGACCACACGTTCGGACACGGAAAGTACACCTTTCTGCCCGCTGCGCGATCCTTCACCGGGGACAGAATGGACCATTAGGGTACGAACCGCCACCAACAAGGAGTTCCAGCGAACGATGAATCTACCGAAAATATCGGCAAAAATTAGATATGGTTAGACGGAAAGCGGACTTGAAACTCAAGCCGAGCCGATACGTTCCGAAGCGCTTGGAAACAGAAATGCAAACATTTTGTGCCTTTACGTGCCTTTTTCGTGGTCCTGTGTTTCTCTCCTGGCCCTTCACACCTTCGTGGCTCATTCGTCGAAGGCCTTTCGGACAGGATCCTTACCTTAAAATATACCTTAAACCAACTCCCGCCGGGGTACGATTAGAAAAGCAAATAATTGTCAGTGCATAGCTGGTTTCCGTGTACAAAGACGGACCGTTTATCGCGACCTAACGCAAGCTACATCGGCTGCAGATGGAACTGCAAGCGTTTTTTTCCCCCGGCTTGATTTTTCCGGACCATGTGCTGTGGGAAGATCCAAACGAGCGCACCTTAAACAAGCTTCTCGTTTGCAACGGAGCCCCGGTAACGTATTCCGTTGGCTAAAAAAAACTGGAAAGGTGAGTCTGAAAAGTTTATATTGTTATTTTTAACATTCTTCGCCCAGTCGGATTAGGGTTTCTACTTGACTCACACGCTAACGTCTATTTATTTATTCACCAAACATAGTGTTTTCCTTTCTTCTTTGCAGGACCCGATCTCTCGCTCTCGAAGTCCTTTAATCAACCGGGGTTTGCCGATGGAAAGCGAGTATCACGATTTTAAATTGACACCTTCACCCGACGGTCCGGGTGGCCCTCTTAGGGAATGAGAACGCACGTTGTCTTGCACATTCCCGTACAAACGCCATCTATTTGCCTTGCCCAACAAACACACACACACACACAGACAGACGTCATTTGAGGCTAAAGTTAGATAACGAAAGAGGTCCTGCGAATGGACATCGGCGTGGGGAAAAATGTTCCTTTAGGCTTCCTTTGAATTGAAACGCGCTCAAGATCTTGCATTGCATCGTCAGTCGCAAGATCAAGGATACCGGATGGCGACAGCCTGCAGCGAAGGCGACTCTGAAGTGGGAAAGATCCCGATCTTGAGAAGATCTTCCGAGAACGGTGAGTGCGCACGGTTAGCCAACCCCAGCAACGCAAGGCTTTTCAATATCGACGGCATCAAACAACGGTTTGATTTATTTCGTCCATCATTAAACCGGAGTGTTTAATCAGAGACTTAAAGAAACCGCCTCGGCAGGAGAATCCGGACGATCCTGGCAGGCCTCCTTTTGAGGGTGCAATCCCGGGGTATTTCTTTTCACAGGAGAGGACTCCCTAACCCAACACCCAGTTTCACAGAAGGAGCGACGTTTGTTTTTCCGCCATCGTTCAAACAACATCGTTTAGCATCCGTGGGACGCTAAAAATACAACGTGTACATTACGCACTGACCTTTACCGGCATCCGGGCTCTCGTGGAATGAGGGAGGAATTTGGGAATTAGTAGGTAAATAATTTTCTTCAAATATTTCTGCTCATCCCTCGGCTCTTTCGGAATTGAATGGAAGAATCTTCTCTCGCGTCCGCTGGACGTTTTCCATTGTATTAACAGGTGAACAAAAAAAGGATTTTAAAGAGATGTGACTTGCGTGGCCGGAGTCCGTTGTCTAATAATATCGTACTCAACTCTACCTCAAGTACCACTCTTACCGTATCTTCAAACAAGACAAAGTCTAATCACACCACAAACGCACATTCCAAACGGCAAAGGCTGGCGGATCGGTCCGGGCCGGGCGGCAACAATTAAGTTGTTAGATTGTAACAAACGCACATTTGGTACAGGCTCCTTCCTTGGGCCCATTAAGGTCGTTAGTTAGTAGCGATCGGATCGAGCCGGGTCGATCGATCGATCGGCCGATAAGTGGATGCGTACGAAAAACGACTTCATCATCCACTATCCGAAAGGAGCTTGAAAAGGTGGCCCCGGCGGATGTAGCGCCCGATCAGCGCACGGGTCTTTTAAGGGCGAGCAGATTAAGCTGCTGTTACATGCTTGTAGATGGACCGGACAGGACCGGAGGTTCGCTGACGAGTGATCGCGGTGGTTGGGTTGAGATTTGTGCTTCTCCCTCACCCGGGGACCGTCCTGTCGCCTTCGTCCTCGATACGTCCATTCAAACGACACCGAATTTCAAGTCATGCGGCTCTGACGTTAGCACTATCTCTGTTGTTCCTACACAGTTCTCCAGCGGAACGGCAAAAGGAACGATCGAGCGAAGGATGAAAATTACTCGGAAGTCCCTTCGGTTCTCTTCCTTTGTTTTTCGCAGGTCAATCTTCGCTATTTGGTCCTTCGTTTCTCGTTGTTCGCTGGGTGAAGGCACTTCTTAGCCTTCGACTCTTACGAATCGTTTCTTCCTCAGCCAAATGGCGCCGTTCACACACATTACGGCGATGGAGTCCGGGGACGCCCGATTTCCGAACGTCCCTTTTCCCCATCCTGCGCTCCACATGTGTTGGTTTCCCATCGATTCAATCTGGGAAGTATCCCTGCCGCTTGGCCCATCCTCCAGTGTTGGACTGCCTTACTTCGATCCATCAAAGACCCGTGCCGGGCAACCGAAAACGTGTGATGGAACGCCATTCAACAACTCCTTTGGTTCCAATCGTTTTGTGTGTGTGTGTGCGTGTATCGAAGCTCAAAATTATAACGCCAACCGGATCGAAATCTAACGGCAGAGAAAGGGAGAAAGAATTTTGGTCACAAAAATTGAAAGGATCGCCATCCGTTGGTTCGCGACAGCTTGGTAGCAAGGGAGACTTTTCCTTCTTCCGATTTGTTTTTTCATTTTTTTTAGATTCACTCGAGCTGATTGCAGCAAACACCCTGGAGTGGCAGCAAAGGGAAGACTTGAAAAAATACAACTAACCAAAGGTCCAGGTGTTTAGTCGCGTTTTCCCCCAGGAGACGATGGCCCCTAGTCTCGCTTGCTACTTCATCCAACTTTTCTTTGGTTCAACTCCTTCGAGCGGTGCGCTTCCCCACCGCCATCCTCGGGTCCATGCGAACACAAGTCATTGTTGAAAGTTTCCCCTCATTTCAGGATCTCCCTGCTGGGTCGTTTGCCATGCTAAGACGGAGGTTAGAGCAACCATTGTGTGCCAGTTCTAGACTATGCCGCCTCCTACAGTAGCACCGGCTCAGGAAGGAACTGCTCCTGCATGCTCGCGACCACCACCACCTCACACCTTCCCACATTAACATCTTAGCCTCTAAGGAAGAAACAAAAAAACAAACGGTACCTCCTGGTGGACGAAAACACGACCCCTTTTCCACATGCTGCTTACAAGGAACACGCAAGTTCCTTCCTGGCACGCTTTTGAGCCCGCGTGACCTCTCGGCCTCACCGGCTTGCGGTCCATTACGACGATCCCTGATGCCGATCGGGCGGTACGTTTAATTCATTTTCCTCGCCACAACTGTCGCTGTACAACGGGGAACGTGATGCCCGGATGGGCAAATGCATCCACATCCGGCGCTCGGGTGTTATCCCGGTGTGCACTCTTTGTTTCGATGCGATCTACACAACGAATGCTTGGTCGCGTATGTGACGCCGTCAGGTTACGCCAGACTCACTGGCTCATAACGAATTACTCTTACTAGAGAATTGGAGGGTTATCATCGCAGCGAACAGAACGCCGTGCGTCCCTTCCGACCCTTTATCGAGGAGGGTTGCACTAATTTGTTGACATCTCAAGAAAGCGTCTTCCTGAAACAAAAGAAAACCACACGAAATAAAAAAAAGTGCCGCGCCAGTTCGAGAGGGCCCTGTCAGCGATCCATCTCGATCCATTCATTACTCACCGAAAAACTTCCTCCTGCGTCCATCTGGCATTCGTGGCATGCCGCGTTGCCAAACGTCCCATCCTTCCGCACGGCTGTGTGCTGACAAACGAGTTTCTGGGAGGTTGATGATCTTGTTTGGCAAGGCGTTGTTTTTCTTCCCCCATTCTTACTGTCTCCCGAAAGGCAAAAAGACGGCTTCGGCTGTTTTACGGCCGATAAACATAACACCATAATGGGTCGTACCATAACACTCGCCGGTATCAAAAGCAGGTCCGCATCGATGTCAGAGTGTCTACCCATTTTGTTGATAAACCTTGCTTGCCAGATGCCTCGGTGGAAGTTCGGGGACTGTGTGAACGTCTTTTGTCTGGAAGGAGGTAAAAGACTACATGTTAAAATTCCCCCAGTGTGTTTCAAAAAATAATTGAATGTGTCCAATAATTTTCTTTCAATCATGCTGCATTCTCCAACATGAATGAAATTGCCTTAACTCCATCCGGTGTAGGCGTGATGAAACATTCCGTTTTCCTTTGGGAATCCTGTAACCGAGCGGTGGGCACACATTTCGGGTAAAGCTTCTTTCGAGACGCCGGTACTTGAGATTTTACAATCACCCTAGCACTATTGCTATTCTTCTCCGCCCCTCTTTATCTCGATCCCGTCTTGCAATACTGGGATTGATTGCGATGGTGTTTAAAGAACTTCTACCATCGCGTCAAGGGCGTCTATTCAATGTTTCTGCTTCTTCACAACTTTTGGAACGAACGGAAGAACAAACCACTCGTTGGGCTAAAGATCAGAGATGGGGCAGAAGCGAAAAATGACGAAATAAGAAAGTCCTGAGTCTAAGTGCTTTGTGTTTTTGGGGTGTTTCATCATGCGCTCACTCTCTCCGCGGGTAATCAGTTGTTCGGCGTTTTACAGGGACGTTTCAAGGTTTTGGGCTGCTGAAGTTTACGGAAAACTCCACGGGAACTCCAGGCACAAAACCCCTCTCGAATCTACGACCGGGTACAACGGGTACTTTCCAGCGGGAGTACACACCCGGAAAATCTGTTGTCAATATGCGGCTCATACGAACAGCATGTCCAAGAGCTAATTTATGGCACATAAGCAATTCAAAGTCAATTCTATGGTACCCAATGACCTGGTTTTACAGTAAGACCAGCCCATCCGTCCCAGCTATACTGATGGCGGAGCTGCAGGATGCAAAACGGTCAAATTGTCCGCATCCACACGTAAATTCCTTCAGTACCTCTTATCTTCCAATGATGTCCCTTCGCTTCGGCCGGCCTCTTAAGACCATTCTGATCCTTTCACACCTACCTGAGGCTAGGTGTCGGAGAAATAACCAACAATGATGCGAAGTGACGTAAAAATACCCTACCCGTGTCCTTTTGAGGATCGCCCTTCCCCGCTCTAGGTGATAAAAAGGTGATCGTTAAGTAATACCATTTCATTCCAGTTTGAAAAACCTTTCGCACTTCTTCGAACACACCTCACGTATTCCATAGTTCCGCATAGGCAAATTCAGTACGCGACAAAACCCCATCAAAGAAGACACACCGGGTCCGGGCAAACCGAATACACAGGGATCGGACACAACACACTGCCTCATTTAACGCCGTCTGACCTTGAGGATGTGTTTCACTGAACTCTCGCGACTTCGCGTCACTACAGCGGGCCTGGTGGGACCCTGATCAGGGGGTGGGTGTGAGGGTGGAAGATGATGTCCGGAGGCACATGGTTGGCATTCAGATTCACCTTCTTTTCCCACCCCATGTAGTAGGGGTAGGCCCCGGTGCTAACGAACGTGTGTGTGTATCTGTCCGTGTTTCTCCCTGATAGTGTATTTTATTATTTTATTCTTCTTTTCCTTCGCTTCGGCCACTTCCTGCCGGTCGTTTTTCTAATACAAATCAATCCCAAAGCCTCCGGAATCTCGCGAGAGGTGATAGTGCGATAGATGGTCTAACCTCCCCGCCGCACCCTCCTGTCCGCAGCTGCTCGGGCAGACATTGTAAGGAAGCGGACACTTGACACGAGTGGCACACATAGCTGCCTACAAGCTCAGGCTGTAAAGGCATGATAGGGAGATAAAGCAATTTAAACAAGAGCCAACACCATCCGATTGCAGGGCCAGACCGGCCAGAGGGTTGATTTCAAACGCGTGAGTGCTGATCCGTGCCCCACGGCGCCGTCTTAGAGCCGGTTTAAGACTGTGGCGTAAGTCTATATGGTTCAAAGAAGCACAGGTATTAAAGGTGCCCTTCAAGCCGTCCTCGGACTGCGCGATCGAAGGAAGCACAGTCAATTTGTAATTGGTTCGATATCTAATAACCACTTGAGGATGTTTTTGTTACGCATTGTTACAATACTGCCTCACGCCGATTGCACAAGATAATACGGATTCAGCCGTTTTTTCTGACCTATCTTAAAGGGTATTTTTTCTAATACACGCTCCTATGTTAAACGAAACAAGTTATGCTCCTGCTCCTGGTTAGGTTGTTACCTAGGTTACCAACCAAACCCTTATTGCTATGTGGGAACCGATTTCCAAATTTATGAATGGTACGGCAAAAAATTAACATATCTTACGGCCCCGTGTGGCCGACCGACAGAGCTTCGGTGCCGCATTCGGCCCCCCAACTCCACCACTCCACCTCCCGCCCGACAATTCCTATTAGCGGAGAATTAAGTTGGCGATAGGGTGTTTTATATTTTTTTTGGTTTATGAGCGAAAACGGCCAACAGCAAGACCACTAAGAGGATCGTTCGTGCCGCTTTGCTCGAAGACCAACAAGAAGCGGAAGATTGTTTGCCGCACCGTCAACCGCATAACAATCCTTGCCGGGGTGGTCGTCGTCGCCGCCGCCGTCGTTCGCTTTGTTTACAAATCGTTCCATTCGAGATCGCCGTCCCTGGCCGATCCAGAGCCGTGCCGTCCCAAGAGCACACGCACCTCATCCTTTTTCTTCCTTTCTCGTCGGTTTCGAACGATTTCTTCATCCAGCACATTTCGCACACCAAATGCGAACGAACCGTCTGCTGCCGGTTAGATAGGGAAAGGGTGGCGATAGGCCGCGGAATAGGGGAAGAGTGGAGGCAGTATTGGACACTACTATCGTACGCACACATGCGCAGGCCACATCCGGCGCAGAAATCATCGTTCGAGCGTTCTTTACTTTTTCCCGCCGTCTTCGTCACCTTCGTCATCGCCGCGAATCTCTTTGGCCACTAATAATAATGGTCGTCGCAGCAGGCGTTGCTGGATCAGCCGGCGCGCAGTTTTGCCTTCACCGGCGACTGTCAGGCAACCGGCGATTTATTTCAACTTGCTCCGTTCGGAAACGGGGCCGTTCTTTTACTTACTTTTAGCCGCAGGAATCCTTTCTTTTCATGCGAGACGTTTGCTGAGCTGCTGCGATTGCTTTTCTTGGGGTTTTTTCGCCTTCTCGGGTGGACCATCTTGCGCCAGACGTAAAGAAATTCTTTCTTACTCACACTTCTTGCTAACCATATTTTCTTGCATTTATTACTTCACCTGAACCGCGGGCTGCTTGTGCGACCATTTCTGTTGGTTTCCAGGAAAGATCCGAGCAAACACTTCAGTGCCACCGGTCTCTTTCTTCCTTTTCACCCCATTTCACTCTTTCCAGTGAGTATGGAGCGAGCCGGTTGAGAAATTCCACCGCACTCGCGAAGGTACGAAATTTCATTCTTGCTCTAGCTCAGCTGTTCTCCGCATTCGATCCCGCTCACGCACAAACACACTGGCGTCGAGGCTGCGTTTTTCTTCTTGTTCACTCGCCTGGCCCAAAGTAGCGCAGACACGAACACCGTGCGCTGAACCGGTACCGGTTTTCGAAACCAATGTCTCATCTCGCTCATCCCTCTCCTCCGAGGCGCCTCGGGGCTAGTCATCTCGTTCTAGCTCTTTGCACCCGTACTCCTTGCTCCCTTCCATTCGACGCGCGCTTCTCTGCGCGAGGGGAAGCAGCACCGACTGCGAAACACAACAACAACAAGCGCCGATGAACCGGCATTCCGTTTCCGCACCGTTCGCCGTACCGGTTCTGCTCAAGTAAGTCGCATGCGCCGCTCACGTAGCCAAGTCAGAAGCGCCTGAGCAAGCAGAGCGTACGGTAATGGTCTAGCTGGTTAGACGATCTTGAAGTGCAAAAAGTAAACACAGCCGAAACAGTGTGCAGTGTAGTTCCCTGGAAGGTGGGGTAACACTGACTGTGGTGATGATCAAAGTAGCACAGTAGCGCATCAATCGCTATCGCTTATGAATCAACAAACCGATTCAGACTGAATACATGTGAAATTCGTGGTAAGAGCAACAAGAAGAATTACCGTGCCCAGAAACACACGCACGCGAACAAGTGGTGGTGGAGCGCGTTACACTGAACTCGTGACATTGGTTCGAGGGTAGTGTAATACGACGTACTCAAATTTTTTTGTTAGACAATTTGTTCCGCTGTGTGTCTTTTGATCGTGCGGGTTTGTGTGAAAATCGCATCAACAATAGTGCATTATCGGCCTTTCGGTAGGCAGCACCGGAACTACCGGTGCCGGTGGAACTTCCGGACTGTTCTCAACAGTAAGTGCATAACCGTGCAACGTGTGACCCTCCAGCCCTCGGCAGAGACTGTGTGTCTGTGTGTGTGCTTTTGTACCGATACTGATACGAGATAGTGTTCCGCGACAATGTGTGGTTCTATTGAAATTGACCCAAGGAATTTGTAACCAGACGAAACCAAAAGCAATTACCTTGCAAAACTCTTCTTCTTATCGGCCATCCGGGCGACGGCTACCCATACAACCACGCACGCAACCGCGAACCACGACGACACGGCGAGGAGACACGTTTTGTTGACGTCCCGCTTGCCATACACATCATCATGATCACCAGTGGCCGGTAGAAAGTGCCGGTGGATTTTAAACTTGACAGCTACTTAGAACGGGAGGTGGGGGGGTAGATTCCGGGTGAGTGCGTGCGCGGGGGGTTTGTTTAAGGTTTGACAACCCACACCATCACCACCCCTTGCCCGGTCTGTCAACCGCGTCGCGGGGCGCCGAAACGTGGTGCGCCGCGAAGGAAGTCGCTTGCGAGTGCGTGTGTGTATGTGTGTGTCTCTGGGGTCTTTTCGCTAAAATATTCGGCAAAAATAAAACAAGAAAACATACCGGGCAAGAAAAACAATACCAGCTAACGACATCGGCGACAGCGGAATCGAAGCAAGCCGCGCAGTCGCGCGTGTGTGTGCGCGCGAGCTCGGCAAAGAAGGACGAGCAAAATTGTTGTCTTTTTTGCTTTACTGCTCTCCGCTTTAATATTTATCGAGTGTGTCGACCTTTGTGTACACGGCTGATGTGTCGTGTCTGATGTGCATAACCACACCGGTACGTTTTAGCCTGGCTGGTGAAGTGTTGAATTCCTGCGATTTCAACGCTCTCTTGTGTATGTGTTCTAGGTCTCGCTCTCTCGCCCAGCGCTGCATATACTTTGTATATCATCATCTGAACGGACGGATCTTTACAGTGCGATCTTTTTTCTTCGCCCCCTCCGCGCTGGCCTTGCCAGTGTTTTTCCTACACACCCTGAACACTGATACCGCGATAGAAGAGGCGACAGCCCCACTACCACATTGTATCGCCATCAGCCGGCCGGTCCGAATTGTTGGAAGCAAGGAAGAGGAGTACTAACAACTAGAACCCCCTCCGATATATGTATAACTTTTCTTTGGTGTATTGAACACATCGAGACACGTCGTAACGGGACTTTGTTTTTTTGACGTGTTGTATTATTGCGACATTTTTCGCAAGACAACCACCTCCGGGTGGATGTGGAAGAAGAGGTCCCGATAGCCGAAATTTTTAACCTATCCCAGGAAGTCCTGCTTGCTAATCCAGTTCTGTTTTCAGATTGGCGAATGCCACCGAAGCGAAAGAGAACGAGACGGGAAGAACATTCTTTTCCGCATTTCGAGTACAGTTAGATCCCAGTGTGTTTGGACTTTGGAACGACTTGCCGCAGGAACATACCGGTTGAATCCTGCAAAACCGCTGGATCGTTAGACAGGAAGCAAGTGAAAACAAAAGATACCTACAAAAGACTGTAAAGACTCCGGACATACGGCAGTAGTGAATTTGACGGTGTTCTTCCGTTCAGCGGAAACACGTTTTCATTGCACCCTCTCGGAAGTCTAGCTAAAGTAGGCCGCATTCTGTGAGTGAAGTGACAAACGAAGTGAAGAAGAATAGAACGTCCGGCCCCGAAAAAATCAAGCAGCCGTCGACATCATCTACGTCGCGAGACAGAAGCACTTTCACACTTTTTGCTCGCCAACCAAATTCAAGCCGAGTGTGCTCAGTAGTGTGTCTGGTTCCACCTCGACGGACGACTCTGTTGCAGAACATCGACGGTCACCGAAAGCAGCAGAGCAGCACAGTATTAGAGGAGGGTTGTGAACCAATAACCACACCAACACCACGCGCGAATAGGTGACGCGTAATATAGAAGATTTTACCGAAGAAGACCTGCTCCAACACCGTCGAACAGTCGCGAGAACACGCTGGCTCTTTTTTAGCGAAAATTTTCACTTCGAAACCATCGCCTCAAGAGCCGGCGCCTACTTAGGTGTGTGCGGTAGAAGGTACGACGTTACACGTACCGACGATATGGCACCGCAAGGAGCAACGGCGACGGCCGTCCCGACGACGGCCGCGATGACCGGCGCATCCACCGCCAGCACCAGCCTACTAGCCTCCACACCCGACTCCGCCCTCGGCAGCAGCATCTCCTCGTCCCCGTCGTCCAGCTCGGCCAACAGCAGCACGACGACACAGTTCGGCCTCAGTCACCTGTCCTGCGGGGAGATCATCTACGCGGAGGTGGACAATCGGTTCGCCGAACCGGACCGCCACATGATCGCCGACGATCGCGTCGTCCCGAACCTGATGCGGCTCGAGCGGCTCACCATGCCCAAGTGCAACTACTTCCTCGACGTTCAGCGAGACATCAAGCCGAACATGCGGAAGATCGTCACCACGTGGATGCTGGAGGTAATGTTGTGGCCCCCCTTTTGGATCGCTAACGTAGCGTAACTGCCCGGCACGGAGCACCAACTTTCGCAAGTCCCCAATTTTGTGGGTTTCCCTCATTTCATTTTCTATGTATTATTTTTCCCTCCGCGCACTCGGCGTTACGGTGCGTGGAGGACTTTAAAAATTAAAAAACCATAAAGCCATTCACTTGATCCAACTCTTCCTCCCGCCCTCCTTCTACCCCCCTCTTTCGCACTCTCTTGAATTGACCTCCACCGGCGGTGTGACCATGGGTTGAATTACCCCCTTGTTATCCCTTTCCCCGGCAACCACGCGCCGAGAAGCAGGATCCACGTGTATCCACAAGATCGGCTAGAGGCAACAGAAGTGTTTTACCTCCAGCTCGTCCTCTTCCCTTTTTGCCATTAGATATGCTAAGAAGAAGAAAACGCAAGAGTTGGCAAAAAGTGGCCACGGCGTACACCGTGTGCGGACTGAGGGAATTTTTAAAGAGCTCCAAAGAAGGGAGCATTGACTCTTGGCGATCTCTGCGCCAACGTTGGAGCGCCTGGGGGTTGTGTGTTGCGTGCGGTTGTGCTTCTTCCCCTTCCGTTGTTCGAGGGGGTTGCTGTGTTGCGTACCATAAATTCGCTCCCCGCTCGCGCAACACAAAGCGCGATGCGCGAATTTTTGGCAATCGCGAACATTATCTCTCTCTTTCTCATCTCTTTGTCTCTCTGTTCTCTCCATAATATTCTCCGTCTTCCCCACAGTCATCATCCCACCGTTCTTCTAATAACCTTGCCAATTTTTAATGTTTTTTTTTACTTTTTTTTTCCTCGCGCGATCCTCGCGCGCCGCCGCCCGCCACCTCGCGGAACTGGTTGTGTTAATGATCGCGCACCAACACCACCACCGGAACGGGCACAAACTGATCGCGGCCATCATCATCGTCATCATCGCCGTCATCTCGATGAACGCCACAGGTCTGCGATGAGCAAAAGTGCGAGGAGCAAACGTTTCCACTGGCAGTGAACTTCTTCGATCGCTTCCTGTGCGCCCTGGCGATCGATCGCTACCACCTGCAGCTGCTCGGCTGTTGCACCCTGCTGCTGGCGTCCAAAATTCGCCAATGTCAGCCATTAACGGTCGACGTGCTGAGTGCCTACACCGACCATGCGGTTTCGCCGGATCAGATAAGGGTAAGTGAGCTGGCAGCGAGGGGCCCTAGCTCTAGCTAGTGGTGGTGATGATGGCGTGTGTCGACGAGAGTCGACAAATCGCGACACCACCGTACTTTTTCGCGATTTTCCTCTATGTGTATGTGTATGGAGCGTTAGATGGGGTGAAGGGGAGGAAGGCGGCAGGGAGGGAGGGGTGGTTCTGGTATGCCATGTTGGGGAGCTTCTGGCACCATATGTATAAATGGGCTCGCGCTGAGGAGTTGTACATACATGAAGACTTGTGAAGCTTTACTTGTTCTTTCTTAACCTTACCTAGTGTTTCTTTATCCGCCAATGTTTCTTAGTTCTAAGTTTTCCCCACGGGGTGGATTAGTGAGCTGCCCACCGAAACATGCGGGACGGGAGAGCATACCCATAAAACACAAACACACATGTCCACCCCAAATGTCTCTCGAAAACAACAAAAAACACGAAGAACGATCGTTTGTGTCTATTCAGACGTGTTCAGTTACAATTTACTTGGACAGTTAATTTTTTTGTTCTCGTCATTATTTAAAGGGGTTGACCGAGGCCGGTGGAATACGGCTGGAGATGAAGAGCGGAGAAGCAGAACAAGGCAAGGGGAAGGAACTTGCGAAAAATAGCCCTAACACAAAAAAAATAGGCAGAAAAAGTAGCAAAAATAGAAAAATAGACAGGAAGCACGAACGCGAACGCGAACGAAGACGAGCACAATTGAAGATTGGGGTGAATATGGTTGTGTTGGGGGTGTGTTTTGCAATTTTCTTCTTCTTCATCCTTCCCTGCCGGCGTAGTTTGCCATTTGGAAATTACAAATCATCCCCAGTCCTGTGAGTTCATCTTTTTTTTCTACCTTTTCTCGATGGTGCGGGTTCTGCTCTCTCGCGGGCCGTTTCGCAATTTTCGCAAGTTCGAGCGAATCGAAATGCGATCAATTGATCGTTCATTTTTTTTTTTCTTGTGGCGAACATATGCTAGATTTCCGCTCAGAATCAGCAAGATCGGTTCTTTGGCCCTGAACTCTCCTACATTGCATCATTTCGTTCGTTTCCCATTCGCAGTTTAATTGCGTTGCCGTTTTGCAAAAAGGTTCAGAGCTCAGAAAGCAAATATTATGGGTGGAAAAACGATCTCGAGCATTACGGGGCGGAGGACATCATGCAAAAATATTGCGTGATAGTTGGGGAAGGGTTTTGGATCACCAGAAGATTGATGCACACGCTAAAACAAACCAGCTACAGCAACACGGAAATCCATTAAAAAGATAACGCTTGGTCGATTACTGACCCAAGAAGGAGCACGATATTATCCTCCATTCCTTAGAGAAGCCATTTTATCAGCACTCCGTTTCAGAGGGACTCCCCCCTCAATCGTAGTTAGAAGAGATGATCTGGACAGTGTTACTACTTAAGTGGTCCGCTTTTGTCATTTAAAGTCGTCCTTCTATTTCCCGGTAAGTGGGTGCCTATGACACCCCCTAATATAAAGAGTATGTTTAATTTGTAATGTTGTTTTGGGAGGGGAAAGCAGCAGAAATTTGTGGTCAAGTTTGTGGTCCGTCTCCGGTTGGATAGTTTTTCAGTTGTGCGGAGAAACGCGTAGCAGTTTAAAGACCTGACCCTCCTGGCGGTGGAGGAAGTGATCGTGACCAAGACGACGGTAGATCCAGCGAACCGTGAAAGATATAAAAAAAGTACACCCATCGCATCAGACGAACGACCGGACCCTGGGCGGTGGCGGCCACCCCACAATAAAACAACATCCCCCAAGCGGCGCAAGAGTCGATGGACGGGGGGTGGTGTAGGTGTCGGTTACAATTATGCGAGAGAAAAACTCACAACAATCATCCTTCATTCTAGTCCCCGGTCATCCGCGCACGCCACGGAGTTTACTGTGCCACACGCAAGAAGTTTTGCGGACACACCGGGGTGCGAAGGGGATCTTTAAAAAGGAAAAACGGAGAAACCTATTCCGGTCCGGACCACCGGAAGGCAGGCAGGAAGGAAGGAAGGAATAATTATCACCGGCCAAATAGTGATGACTCGACCTGGAATCAAACTCTCACTACACAGCTCATGTTTCCATCGGGGATATAAACACGGACACACACACACACTCGTTTCCTTAAGCAGTTTTCCCCATCGGACGTTGGCGCAACATAGATTGGTTAGCGTGGTGTGGCCATTTAAAGAGAACCGTCCTTCCTCCGTCCGGACGTTCATCTCGCTGACACGACGTCGAGCAGGAGCTGCCGCTGAAAAGAAGAAGCGCCATTTAAAGGCTGAAAGTGAAGGAGGAAAAAATCCATCGCCTTCTGTCTAGCAAAATCGCAAATTATTACCCGCTTTTAACCCTCATGCATATATGAAACCGCAAACAGCGAGAACTGCCCGCCTGCTGCCAGCAGCGCCACACACTTGTGAGGAAATGGTTGCGAATAAGTGTTCTATTAGTCACGGCACAAGAGAACCCGGAGAGAAGAAGCAGCAATGAAACACGAACCTCTTGTGGAAATTCGCTTCGAGGTGGAAGAAGTCTGCGAAACGAAACTAATAATAATAAAAAATACTACCCTCCACCGCTTCCGGTTCCGTGGAGGGAGTGTGTGTGGGTGCCCTTGGTGGGGAGAGAGCTCCCCGGCGTAAAGCGCGCGGCCCGAAGTGTGCAAAACTTTCATTGACGCAAGCCGTGCGCGCATACAATTTGCAAACCCGCTGGTTGGCGCATCCGATTCGCCGTGCCCCGTCCCTTAGAACCACCCCAAGATCATCGCCCCATGGAGGAGATGAGGCAAAGATCATCAGCTCCTCCACCAACCTCCTCCTAGTGAACCCCAAGCCCTCCTGCGGCTGAGATGCAAAGTTTCGTCTGCTTGCCTCTTGCTATGGTCGGGTCTGATGACGATGATCATTTTGTTGCCTCGCCGCTGCGCCATCAATTTTTGGCGAAAAAATTGAAATGTTCCAGCGCAACACAAACACACATCACCATCGTGTGGCGCAACCCGACGAAAGGAAATTCTACAATTTCCCACGCTTCCCACCCGTGAAAAAATGCACACACACACGAAAGACATTGCGCCGAATACGAGCAGGGTGCGCACAACCAAACACAACACACACAGTAGGTTCACAATTAGAATGGACAGACGTCAGGTTCGGTGGTGTAGTGGTTCTGGGTGGCTTAGGATCTCGGGAGCCGACGAGGAGGACATCCGCCGAAATGGGCCTTAATTAAACAAATCCTGGGGTTGATAGACAACAACTTTTACCCGCGGGTGCGTAAGGCCGCTCGGGAGCGATGCCCCGAGGATGTGCAATTCCTGTGGAAACACACGCGAGAATGGATATATGAAGATAGCACAGAGGAAGAACAAAGTGGATCATCGGTAGGGGCGCAGAATTTGCCAAAAATTGTGTGTGTTGTGCTGTTGTAAACCCTCTCTTCTGCAGCCCACGTAGGAGAGGTTGCTGATGTCTCGCTGATCGCGGCACTCTGTGTGTTCTATATGATTCGCCCGCCGCCCCGGATGTTGTGTGTGGTGACGCTAATCCATCACCAGCCTCCCGCCCGAAACGAAACGAAACGGACCTCCTTCTACGGGACCCGGTTTATGTATTATTGCTATTATTTTCGTCTCTCCGTTTGGGAACCTCGGGACGGATGACGCCGCCGACGTTGGTCGTGCGGGGTCGTTGTCGCCGTCGTCGTCGTCGGTCGTGCCCAATTGCCGTTTGTGTCCCGATTTAGTCCCAAAAATAAAAGAATATTTTTGGTGAAACGGATGTGTGTAACAACCAGCCCAGCCACCCTCCTCCCCGTGTATTCCGGATCGTGTTGAAAATTTTGCACACTCCCTCACTCTCCATTCCAGAACCGCACCATTGTTGGGTCAGAAAAGAGTGCCCAAAGGCAAATTCGCGCGAATAAGGAGAGTAACTTCGAATGCCTTCGTGCGGCATTCATGCGAGATGCGGTCCTCTATCCTTTTGGAGTGGAGTGTTTGTATATGCATGGAACTAACCTCCCCACAACACCGAAAACGACGGTAATACGATATCAATCAAACCCAATTAAGCGCAAAATTTTCTTCGGTGTGGACAACATCGCCCACAATCTCTCGCGGGAGTGGCTGGCAGATCACGGGACCAGCGGGAGGAGCAGCCCGTATTGTCAATGAGAATGCGATCAGGGTCCAGCTTCTTCTGAAGGTGCAGCTACCGGCGGCGGGTTGCTAAAAACGGGAAAGGATCTGAAGGGTGGGGTACACACAACGGCCTCTCTGGATATGGATGGATATGCATTATTGTGTCTCTGCCGTGCCAGAGGACGGCAAGATATTGGAGTCGTGGTGCAGTCCCTTAGCACGGATGGCGCGGGTCTGAGCTCTGGGTAAGAGAGGATGTGAAAAGCGTGAAGAAACGAGCTATATCCATCTTCATCAGAGTCAGGACCGTGACACCATGCCGCCACCGGAAGATGAAATTTGGTGGATATATTGGATCTTTTCTCCACTGTAGACTCCGTAAATCTCACGATTTCCGGTGCGCCAATTTTTTTGAACTCAGGTTCTGCTTTAACCTCCAATGTCCAATTTCTCTCGGTAAGATATCGACACTCGATCTTCAGTCGATAACTCAGCGTTCAACATTCACTGGTGATGGCACGGAGGCCGGGGTGAGGAAGATTTACATTCATTATGTGGCATGTTTAGCTCACAGAGCCCCGACGGGCGTGCCTAGTGATTTCTCGAGAGGCTCATAATAAACGAGCCCCTCCGGGTTCAGGGAGGTGTGTTGGAGATGGAGCAGCGTGGAACCATGTCAGCTCCACTTGGTTCTCTTCTTCCTTTCGACGATCAATTCTACGACATCTCACATGCGAGAGAGCACAAAACCCGATCTTTGAAGGCACAAACTCAACTCAGCATATAACCTGCCCATCGTATGCTGGTGTCCCGCTGGCCATATGTGTACCACCAACCATTCGGTGGGGCTCTTTTCATCATACCTCAAGCAGTTGTGTGGCTGTGTGCGGCGCTTCGCCTTTTTTTCTCAATGAAAATCGCGCGCAGAACTTGAGTGAGTTGAGCGCGCGAACCGGCAGAAGGAAGCGTAAAATCTGGCGCGCTTCAACAGGCAGTTGCGCGCGCGATCTTTTCGGCTTGGGTTTTCATGGTTTGTGGATTCTTCTCTCGTGTGTGTTCCTCCAGCGAGCGTGCCTTTCTGCTGGTGCTCCTTTTCCTTCCCCAAAGTCGGTGATGTTAATGGTGGAGAGATCCACGTCAGGCGGAGGTGATCGCCCGAGAGTCGGTCGTGTATTTGGGTCTGTCGTGATTCGGAGGAAAAAGAAGGGAGGGAGGGACGGTGGTGAGATTCTTCAGCCGAGCGCTCTGCCGCCATGTGGTACTAATTGGGAAGTTAGCAAAATATGTTCAATCCGCAGATTCTTTGTAGCAGCAGCGACACTAAACGTTCCAAGAAGAAGAGAAGAGAGGAGGTCCCAGTGCGATGGCCAACCTCACACAAGGAAGTTGATGAGGAATCGCCGAAATTTGAATCAAAATTCGATCTCCTGTCGCACACAATAGCAAGGACCTGGTCTTACTTGGCATTAAGACCCCATCCGACGATACCTTTGGAAGACGCTCTCTCGCACGGGGGGTGGCCCAATCGTTTCTAATCTCGCATCCAAGATCTACATCCGTGGTGGGGCCGTTTTATTCGGATGGATTAAAAACAGGATAAAAGCATCGCTCTCTCGAGGTCGGGGGGTCTGATGCTAGCGATGGAGCTTAGTTAGGGCTCGGTTGGGGCGTGATCTTGCGCTCAAATTTCAATGGACCACACCGACCAGCCGGGCAGGAATGTCCGAGTGTATCCGTGTGTTTCCTGTTTTACGACTGGCGCAGACACAGAGCTCCATGTCCTGCTCTTGCAGAACGCAATCCTTCTCCATCTATCGCCCGTAGGGGGGAACTCATCTGAAACCTTTTTGGGAGTCCCTTGGATCGACGGTTGGAGGATGTGCAATGGGGGTCCTTTATTACTCTCGGCCCTTTCTGGAAGGGAACGGACACTCTAACGAGTCTTCCACCGTCCTGGTATGTGGAGGTTTCATGGACCTACCAAAACCGCCAATTGAGAACGAAAACTGGAAAACTCGCGCGCAATAACCACTCGCTCCCTTCGCGTGAGCGTTAAGCTTGAAGCGGTTTGGGCGGGAAATCGAAGGACCACCGGAGCATATTCGCGCCCGTCCTCCTTTCCATCCATCTCTCCAGCGTTCGTTTGGTTGGAGTTGGTCTTGCTTCAATCTCCTCCAGCAAGTCCCCCCAATTCCTCTGGTATGTCGGTTTTGCGGTGTTGGTACTCATCTCTTCTTCCTTCCCGGAGGACATGGTAACCACCGGCGACGACGACGATGACATCCAGTATCTGCACCGACATGCAAGACACACACACTCCGAACTTTTGGATGCAAGTACCCAGATTCCAACGGAGTCTGGAGGAGACGACAGTAGAGAGACTCCATGGGAAATAGCGCGCTGGGGTGGCTACGGTACTTGCTTTTCCCGGCTTGGCTGTGTATGTCCGAAATATCGAGCCCACCGCATAAAAACCATCCTCGGTAAAACCGCGCAAAAATATGCACATACCCTGCTTCCCAGCCCCCCCTCCTTCTCTTGGATCGAGGGAAAGAGAAAGCCCAATCCCCAATAATGTGTGTATTAGAGCGCAAGTTGGGACTTCTACCGGTGCAGAGGTTTTCTTTTTTCCCTCCCCCCAGCGAAGGAAGGAGGACAACTTCTGGAGAAGGAGGAAAAATCGTCCAACCGCGCGCGTGAAGATCGCGAATATGTTGTGGTGCGCGCGCCCAAAAGCCGCACCGTCGCGATATCTGCGGATTGGTGGGAAGAGGTCGCGGTGTGTGCGATGGTCGGTAACAGGAGAGCCTCGTTGAAACATTCCTATCGTCTGTTTCCCAGAAAAAAAAGGGAAGACCAAAAAACATTTACAAAAAAATAAAAATCCAGAATGAATTTGCCACCGGCGCGCGCGTGCGTGCGTGTGGAGCGTGGGAGAGACAGAGAGAGGGCCTGTAAGTGTGTGTGTGCGCGTGTATGTGTCGTCTGCAACTCCTGAGCCGGTGAAGAGGGCTCGGGATGGAAGATCCAGAGGATCCCGAAGAGTCCATCCGCAATGTATGTGCGGCCTAACCTAACCTTAAGTGAGGAGGTCCACAGGCCAAAACTGGGCATCGCAGAGGACCCGATATCGGGAATCTCGCTCTATCGCACTCTGCTTCTTTGGGTTCCCCCACGATCCTTCTCGCCTGTGTCCCTGTTATTTCTGGCCAGTGGTCCTTCCCACCGTCGCCGTCGGAGAAGATCCTGAAAAATGAGTTTACAACATTTTCACACGTTATTCAATCGGTGTGTTTCCTTCTTCGGGGTCGTTTTTACTTGTCCGTGTTGTGCTCTCAGATTCGGGACGCACACACTCACACACTCCCTTACCGTTCTGGCCAAGGGTTTGGCCTTTTAAAAAAGTAAGATCTGTGTTTTCTTGATATTTTACATTCGCGTACTTTACTGCGACCAGTTTCTCTTGGTTGGTCTTTGCTTGCTTTGCTGAGGGCACCTAAAGGGATAAAAGAGCGGAGGTCCAGGAGACACAGAAGAGGGCCACAGCTTTTAAAGCCTCTGTCGGTGCCTTTTTTGCGCGCCTCTCTCCTTCTGTCCTCGCCTTTAGCATGATCTCTTGGTTGGTCTCTTCGCAGGTTTATATCTCATGGTGTACCGAAGTCTTCAGGCGCGGTATTCGCGAGATATATAAATTTTTTCTTCCTTATCTTGTTCGTTTTGCGACTCATTCTCGGTCGGTTCTTTTTGGGGGCTGCACGTAATTTTTTTTTGCAGACCGCTGCTCTGATCGTGGTGGTGGTGGTGGTGCCTATGCGCCATGTTTTATCTTGCGGCTGCGTGAAGGATTGTCATTTTTTTTTCTCTTTTGGTTTTCTTAAGTTTCAGTTAGCCTTTTCCAGTTTTCGGGTGGTATTTCTTCAAAACAGAAGACGATCACAACAGCATCTCTCACTCTTTCTCGGAGATCACCATGGTTAGAATATCTGCGTTTTAAATGGATTGCGCTGCGCCGGGGTTTGCCGAGTGTTTTCTTCCTTCTTACCTAAAAGGCAATGTTTTTGGGGATATGTAATGGTTTTCTTTTTTCAATCTTCATCCAAGTGCACGCGAGGATCGGAAAATGTGGCTCCGCCGACGAGAAAATGATAAAAAAAATCACGAATTCACGAATAAATAATAAAAAATAAATAGTTTTAAAGAATTCGGCATGAAACGCACCACACACCGACGATAAAGAGGGGGAGAAAAAATGAAGAAACTGGCAAAGAGGAGACAGCGAAGAAAAACAAAAAGAACGAAGAATGTGAATCGAAGGAGAAAGATCAAGAGAAAGACGGGAAAAGGACGAGCTTCGGCGAACTTTTAATTTTGAATGAAACAAACCGATCATATGAGGTGAGAGATCTTCCCTCGCTACGGTTTTCTCACCCCCACCTACCCCCTCCCAGACGCAGACGGACCGGGGCGCGCAAGATCGTCGGCGAATTTCTTCTCGGGTCTCCCGCGCGCTCCATAAACAGGAAGAGATCGAGCCGGGCACGAGATAACCTTTTCTTTTTTACGATTTCCAAGAAGTCTACGACGAATGTAAAATGTGGCCACGGAAAAGGGGTGGGTGTGACAGAGAGATCCGAGCAGAAGGAACGTCTTCTTTGCGTGCGCTGCGAGAACCGGACCTCCTTCGTCCTTGCTGTCATCGACGATCATCGACATTGCGACGACGGGGTCTGTTCTGGGCGGTCGGCAGATTTTTCGGCACAGGGAATCAACCCCAACCCCCAACCCCCAACCAGCCACCACACCCCTCTTCACGGTCGTTTCTGAAGTCGTCGTTGTACTCGTTATTTATTTTTTGTGTGTTTCCCACCGATCGAGGTCCTCTCTAACAAACTTCTCCTTGCTGAGGAACGGATACACAAACACACACACGATGCGCGAAATCCGGCCACACAACAAACTGCCCACACTCTCCGTCCACCACCCCTCCACCACTCCACGGTGAATGGAATGCTGTCCTCACTTTTTCGGTTTGATTTCTTTTTTGTTTTGTCGATTCCCGCGCGTCCGTTAGTTCCCCAAGCGAAGAGGGAAGGACAAGCGAAAAGGTGAGAAGACGCGGGCGGACCATGGACCGAGCCCTGCTGATCGAGGCAAGATCTCGAGTGTCGTGTCGTTCGTCCTGCGGTGCTGGTTGGATAATGTTTTTGGAGGTGTTCTGTTCAAGTGCATGATGAAACACGAGAGAGAGAGAGAGGGGAGGAGGGGCGAGTGTGGAGGTCGTTATAGAACTTGGAGTGAGAAGGAGGAGGAGGAAATGTGGCATAATGTGGAGTTTGCTTGCGCGATTTGGCATTACTTTCGGTGGAGCGCCTTCTTCTGAAGCGACGGACACTTACACCCGAGCGCGGGCTTCTCCAATTTGGAAAACCAACCGGAGGGACTCAAGGATGGGTGGGGGTCGTGGAAGAAACAAGAGATGCTACGTTAGTCTTCTGCCGCTTTGCCGGTTGGTTGATGTCCCGAGCCCTGTTATCTTCCCGATCATCAATCAAATCGAAGCAGCAGCAACAGTTAAACGCGGACGGTCGATTTCTACGTGTACCACAAGGAGAGTCGTCCTTTACACACGGCCTTTTTTTCGACACTGTGTATGTGTATCTGGCCATAGAAAAGACGCCCGGTCGGCCACAGGCGCCGAAAAGGAAGTGCGTGCCCTGAGCGCAGAATTTGAGCGGCTCCCTGCCTTTGAAGGGGTGAGAGGAGGAGGGGAGTCGAGATGGCGTCGGGCGAAAATCGAATTTTGACCGTATCGAACAAAAAAAGAAACCCGGCATTCACCATCTCGCAGGAGGGAGGATCGCCTGTTTTGAGGTGCTACTCTTAAACGAAAAAAAAACATTTTTCATACATCGAGGAGCAACAGTTCTTTTTCAATTGTGGACGCGAAGGTGAACCCCCGGGGGTGTGGGAATCGACGGGGCGGCATTCCCTTTAGCGCCTTCGCTGAAGGATATGAAAATATGTTTAAAAAGGAGGCAGGTAAAATAAAGGAGCACAGCGGCAGCAAAAAATGTAACACACGATCTTGAGAATCACGCAAACGGCGCATAGTTCTTTTTTTGTGTGTGTGTGTTCGTAAGTGGAATGTCGAGTTGCGGGAAGAAAGGTGGAGGTCGGACGGGACGTGACGACGATGCTTTGTGTGTCCCGCATTGGTCAAATCGGTAGTGGGCCCCCGCCGCTTTATTTTTAAAAGGCATCGGTCTCGTTTTGGATTCATTCTCGTTATTTTTATTTTTTGTTCCCTGACGAGAGACCTCTCTCGTGCTGCTGATGATGATGATGATGATTTGGATAAATTTTGTTTTCGCCCGCTCCAACCGGCGAACTGGTCGAGCTTTTGCAGTAAGGATCTCTTCCCATGGCGCACTCCTTTTTCGATGCTGCGAAGATCTGAAAGGAAGAGATGGGATGGGTGAGTCGGTGCTGTTGGCAGGACACGCAGGTATAAATCATCCCGCGCCGACATATTTGCCTGTGAGAGAACTATTCACGCGTAATCACCACAGAAATGACGATGGTTAGGGGCTCTAAAGAGCCGGTTCTGATCGCCGGAGATTGGATCAATCGTCCGTTCGTCGTCCGAGGAGGAGGATAATTTTAGAAGCCCCCCCCTTTTCTCATGATCACGAGCAGTTTCTAATGTGTTTTGATTTTAGCGTAGCAGTTGTGTTGGTGCCATTATGATGAAGATCGTCACTGGATTATGTCTACGATCGATGCAAGAGATCACGAGGAAGAACTACGATTTAATAATAATGGACATCCTTGAACGGGCGATAAACAACAACCCGCAGTTGAAACGCAACTACCCGAGGATACGACCAGCAGCAAGAACGATAAACGCATAAAACTCCACTGGAAGGATAAAACCACACAACCCGGGTCCGGGTCATGGAAGATCACACCGGCGTTGGTTTTCTTTCGTTAGGACGACGACGAGGAGCAAATGTTGTCGCTTCTGAGATTACCTTTACCCGACCATTCATCAGCATTATGCGGTGCTGTCCGCTTGTGTCCCCTCGATTAAAACCAAGCAAAGGATCTTGGAACGCCCCTCACCGCTGGGGAAAGATAACGGTGTGGTAATATTTGCCGAACGGGGGAAGAAAACAAGGGTCCCGCCACGGGAAGGGAAGAAGCAAAACAACATCATTTCAAACAGCAATGTTGTATGGTGTGTATGGGTTGAAAAAATCCCCTACATTGACCGATGGAATCGGATGCTGGCAACGAGGAGAAACCCAAGAGTGATGTCCTTCTTGATGTTGTGCAGCGAGAGGAATGCAACTCTAGATGGGACCACCAACAACCGTCCCGAAATTATGATGATGATGTTGTGTCGCGCTCGGTTCTTCGGTGGCTACGCCGCGGACGGGCAGCAGATATTAATCAATCAAAAAATCCCGACGTACACAATCAGTCATAAGAACACCACCGTTTCCTGCTGCTGCAAATGTCCTTTTTCTCCCCGTTTGGTGCATTAAAACGTTGATATGATGATGCACATCGGGGATTGGGTGGCGATGAGCAAGCGCGTAGACGATTTATGATGGCATATAATTTTGCGGTCAAGAACATAAAATCCTGTCACCCTATCCTTCTCTCTCTTGCATTCGGGAGCGATTTCATTGAGGGTTGTTTTAACATTTGCATAACCTCAAATTGACCGATACGATAGGGAAAAGACCCAAGACAGGCAGCGTTAATCCCAGGAAATGTATAGAACAATACTTTCAGAAGAAGGGACATGTTCGTAGATGTTCAATTTAATTTAACGGTTTTTGTCTTTCAAACACAACAAGAAGGTCCTATGAGGGGTCGGTTACTATCCTGTCCATTTCTTGAGTTTCTTTTAAACCGAAATTATACTCTTTTTATTCATAGATCGCACTCCTCGTGAGTCGTGTGGCGTAGGATTACGATTACGATCGTTGCGAGACAGTTGGTAGTGGTTGGCCAAGAAATGGAAAGTTGCCCACTGCACTTCCTTGGGATCGTCGGGAGGGGGAGCATTCATTCGTCAGCTTTTCACGATCGACAGCGCACGAAATTTATGCACATAACCTTATTGTTGCCCTCGTGTCGGGCTCGTGGATACTCCACTCCTTTTTGGTGGGCACGTGCTCATAGCACGTCCTTTGCTTATTACTTAAGCCACGTTCCTGAATAAATTTAAAACCGTTTCTCGGCCTACACAATTTTGTACCCATTATAAGTCCTTCGAAGAAAGACGGCTGGCCCCAAAAAAGAAATAAAGGAACACACGTCATAATAACAGATGTCCGGCAGGCGCGTGCCCGCTCAAGGCATCGCCTCGTAAAGTCTACTCTCTTATCCTTCCATTATCCTTTATCGTTTTAATTCTTTAACGCACTTTTTTTTTAATTAATTTTCTTGTTTCTCCTTTTCCGTCCTTTTTAGAACTGGGAGTTGCTGTTGATCAGCAAGCTCGAGTGGAACATCAACGCGGTGACGGCGTACGACTATGTTGATCATATTCTGGAGCGCGCCAAATGGGGCTCGGACGACGCCAGGCTGCGTGAGCACGCGCACACCCTGATACACGTCTGCAATACCGGTAAGTGTCAGGATGGCGATGGTACGAAATCGTTAAGAAGAAGGGACGCAAACGTACACAGGATCACGGTGACCACGGAGGTCAGTTAATTGCAACAATTGCTGGAAGGACACAAAAAACGTTGCCCAACGGTTGCTTCCAGATGGTGTGTGTGGATCTTCGAGGCAAAAATATGTCCTTCCCTGGGCTTGTCTTATCGTCCTTTCGCAACTGTCATTGTTCGGTGACGCACACAAGGACTTCCTGTCGCAATTAACCATTTCTATGGGAGAAATAAGAATTGTCAAATATAATGCGTTAGGTTCTCGTTGCCAAACGCTCCAAACATGTGATGGAATGCAGCGCTCCCTTCTGCTTCGAGAACCTCTGGTGTGTAAGGTTATGTTATTAATGATCGTAATAAAACGTGGGTCCCCCTCGTCTTCCAATCGTTCTGTAGCGTCGAACGGTGGGGTGGGTACGACAATTCGCGTTTCCGTCCGTTGGATTGATTTGTCAAAGCGACCCAGAAGAGAGGACCAACACTCTGGGCATCTCTGGGATATACCATCGCGCATCTCCTTCCAATTGCCTCCGTGTGTGAGTCAACCAAGTTCCCGCCTCGGTCGTACCCGCGCGGAAGAAGAGGTCTCTAATTCGAGGTCATTTTCATAAAATTCTTTTACTACAAACCGTTTATTGCCCTCTGCATCGAACCCGGCGCGAGAGAGCCCGACCGAAGATCCGATGCCGATGGAATCGCGTCCCGGTCGATGGAATTTAGCAACCATCTCGAGCCAGCAGCAAATAAAAGAGGAGGCAGCAGCCACAAAAACACGCGCACCATTTCACTACGTGTTCGGGTATTGGAGGTTCGGATGTTTGCGTTCGTTTTTTACGGCAGCAGCAGCATATCGCCAAGAGGAGCGAGATCCATCCACCACCTTTTTGCCTTGGTCCCGTCTGGATTCCTTTTTCGATTTCCTCAAATGCTCTGCTCCGTCGTCGAGGACAACGGCGCGCGGTGTCGAGGACAATTATTCTTCGATTTCAATGCCAATGCCTGTGTTGCCGCCTTGTTGTGTGTTGTGTATTCCATTCGGTTTGTTTTTTTTTTCTCCACAATCCGAACCGGAGTTGGACGGAAGGAACCCCCGGAGCCCTGGGAGAGGAGGAGGACGGTTGAAATTCACTCGATCGAATCTCACATCACGACGGAATCTCTCCCTTTTGCTAGAGTCTGTGTGTGTGTGTCTGTGGCTCCTTTTTTTTCGCCCCGTTACCCCGGCCTCTTCACGTTTAATGTGCCATTCATTTTCGGGGATATTTAAATTCAAGGTTATCGCGAGCGGCGGTTGTTCGCGCGCGCGCACGCCGTAGACCAGAAGAAGCCTTAACAGGGCACCGAAAGGTAAAACCGAAAGGTATCCGGGGGTAGGGGAGGGAAGAATAAAAAACAACACCACACTCAGACCGCGACTTGCTTGAGCGGAAGCGATCCAGATTCCTGTGCGTCGTGTGCTGTTGATTGCGTTCCTCCCCGACGAACGAACGCGCCCCGTCGTGTCCTCCGAGAATCTGCGGACGGGGACTGTTGCCTGATCGACGACTTTGGCCCTCCTTACGTATATGTGTTGATGTTTCGTTCGCTATTCTGGAACGAAACGAGGTAATGGGTTAGGTTCTCGAAGGGGTTGAACGACAAAAGAGATCCTTCCTCGGTCGAGACGTCGAGGATGTTCCATACGTCGGGGGCTCTTTTTGGGTAGGAATTAAATGGCTTGGTCCTTGGAGTGACATGGGTTGGGTCTTTTGCTTAAGGACTTCGTCTGTCTAGACTCGCCAATTGTGAAAAAAGTTAGTCCAAGGATCTATACACGTAAGAAATATTAATTTTGTTGTACACTTTCAGTCCTCGCTCTAGTTAATGCTACAAACAGAACATCCTTGGGATCCAAGTGAAGTATTCCAAGTCCAACGGAATTTACCGTACTTCCCGTTTTCCCGTACGAGGTCAAAGAAACATCTGCTATCGTTTCGCGTTCAACTTCTCCACCGTGTATCCTTTTTTCGTCCTACGGAAAGCCCTAGCCCTGTGGATCGTCAAGAGGGTAAACGGACTCGATTCAAATCGAAATCGAGTGGTTGGTTGGTTTCTTTTGCTTTTGCGCCTTCCCGGTGTGGTTGGGTTTGATATCAAACATCTGCCATCGACGTCGTTAATGTGTAATGGTGCGCACCCAGAAGTGAAGAAGTTGGGGGAAGTGTTTGTGTTGAGTACCAGCACTTCGTTGTGGTGGGTTCGTGTATCGGAATCCTTTTTTTTACCGATTCCGATGCACCTCGCGTTCATACGAAGTTTATTTAAAAATAAAATATAAAACTACCCCCAGGATAGGGAAACGTGGCCGCCTTCGGGCAGGTTATGTGTTCGTGCTCGGTCAGTTGGACTGCAGGACAGCCTGTTGCGCACACCTTCAGCTTCTGCAGGATATTCAACGTTAAACCCCGGGCAAAGACCTACTTGACTTGCTCTCCTACCTTTAGCGCAAGGCGCACGTAAACCCTGCGCGCAACACCCGGATGGAAAACATGCAGGTGTTGGTCCGTTTCCTTCTTTGCACTCTTGAACCGGACGTGTCCTTAATTAACCCGGGTCGCGCTTGCCCGCTTGGCTGCTTATTTGTCCTATCGCGACACCTCGATCGCGCGCAGGTTGAGGGAGAAATTTATGTTAATTTCCGGTTGTTCAACTCCCCTCCCACCGGTCTTTCCTCTACATCCCTTCTAATGATCCTTTCAGTTTAGTTTATGTTTTCCTCCTTTTTTTCTATCCAAGTATCGTTTATTTTTAGTGTCCAGTCCGTCCTCCACAAGTGTCAACGGCCAATCGAAGTAGATCAACTCTCCTCAAGTGTCAAGCACAGGAACAGGGAGAGACAATTAGTCCTGCTGTAGCTGACGGTACAACCTGCTGATGGCGTGCCGTGTGGCCACTTGTTGGTTGGGGTTTCTGAACCTGCCGAAGGGTGACTTAAGTTTTTTTTTTTTTGTTTTTGTTCGTGCCCGTTTTTGAAAGCTCCACACGTCACACCACATGCCACCACCATAAATGGAGTCGCGATCGCGAGGGTCATTTTCCACGTTAGGGAAGTGCCAGTTTTTCCACCGCGCACTTTCCCGCGACTGCTTTGTCCGATGGTGGTAGTGTTTATAACCGTTTCCCTGCCGATGGGAACGATGGAGCCTTTACTTACTGGCAACGTTCCAGAAGAGAGTCGGCATTTTATGGAAATCGCAAACCGCCTCTCCTCATAAAAGGCTCGACAGCGTATCGTTTTGATGAAGTGGCGTCAAAAGCAGCATGGTGTGTGTCCTCTGTTCCTTCGCTCCACCGACATTTTAAACGCGAATTCCTAAAGCGGAGTTCTCTTCACCAAGGAAGATTCGACATTCGGTGCCTGTTCCAAGTCTTCGATTCTCTTCCGGGATTGACTGCTACATCGTTTGTTCAGTGCAATGACCCAATAATTTGGCATCTGCAACAATGTTACAACGATGTTTCCAGCGGTGCGGACTAAGAGTACAGAATTGTAACTAGCCGTGTATCAATGTCCTCATCTTCACCATTACAACCTACCTTGTGCCGGAGAGGCAGCTTGCGATCTTATCGTGCGCTATTATCGGTTTGCGGCCAGTTAAATAAATAACCTATCTTGAAGTTCCAAAAGGTGACATTCGATATATACACACCACGGCGCGGTACCAATTCCATTATTTGAACTTCTTGCGGCGTGCTGGCTGTGTGCGATATCAGGAAATGGATTACATCGAGAACTTACGATACGAAACCATCTGCCAAGTTCCAGGTAGTTCATGGGGAAACCCTTACCGGCGCCCGAGCCGAGGCGGCTGTGATTTAACCCTGACTAAGAAATCGATGAGCCATCTATCTTCCCTAAAGCACCAGTACCTCCTGGCAAGGGGAAGACGAGAATGGTTTGCTGTAAGGAATTGAAATGTGAAGCTATGGAAACTATACCGGTTTAAAAGTCATGTGAACGATCATACACATCTGCTGTTGGTTCGTTTTTTACAAATTGATACAATCCCCATAGCGTCATATCGTCAGGGGGACTTGGCATCTCTTTCCTGCGCACACACGTCCACGGTGAGGATCTCCCCGTTTGCCAACACCGACCGGTTTCTTCGCCGGTGGTTCGGCTAAATTTAGCGATTTTTGCAATTCATGCAATTGTTTGTCGCGCTGCTGATACGGTTAAAAAACCAACCGAGATTTGTGCTGCTGCGGCGCGGGGTTGAGGGAGGGGGGTGCGTGAAACGTTCATCATACCGGAGACGACAAACAACACACACTGTCTTGTGAACTCTCGTCAACTTCTCCACATTGTCCGTCAACCAACCCAGCCAGCTGGTCCAGTAAATGGTGATTTCCTGCTACTCCATGGTCGTCGTCGCAAATGTGTCTCGAGACGAAGGCAAATTTTCTGAACTTCGGGAGGGTTTGGAGCTGGGGGGAGGTGCATGGAATATTGTCCCTTTTTAGTATGAAAAAATCCGGTCCTCATTTTCGCCCCGAGGACTAATGAATGAGTCTGGGACTGATTGGCAGTGGACGGATTCGATTGCGCCTCGGTTAGTCCGGGGTAACGTTCCGGATTGTCGTTGCTAATGAGCCTTGGGTACTATATGATACACAAGCAACTCCAAGGAGCAACATTGTACCGAAATGTCACCAGTTTTCCCACCAGGGGACTGCTGAAGAAATCAGGAATGGAGTGCGTTTCCCCGTCCTGTCCTGTCCTGTTGTATCCTTTACTGGGACATCATCCTCTGGCACACACCGGTTCCAGTTTCCCAGGCCTCCTTTTGTTTGCGGAAGGAAAAACTCGTTCCTCCTCCTCCGGGGTTTCCCTGGCGCTATCATCCAATCCAACCCATCCCCGGGCCCGAACTCGAACTTGTCCCCGAAATCAACTACCCAAAAGGAACCACTTTCTTCCCTTACCCGGACAAAGCCGCAACAACAACCGGCCGTGTTGCTTCTCGCCACGGATAACGGTTAGTTTTGGAGATTCGTCCTGTGAGCTGTCGAGCAACGGGATAAATTTATTACCCCTTTTCTTTCGTTACTCCTTTTTCCCGCGACTGCAGCATTGGCTGCTCTCTTCTGGTGGGACACCGCATGATCAATAAATTAATTACACCTCCCCAAGCCAAGCAAACGGTTGTGGTGCAATCCATGTTTTGGGTAATAAAATTCCCTACCACTTACCCTTTTCAATGTCCTTCCCCTTTCGGGATGGGAAGGAAAAAGGGAAAAAGATTTTCCTTCAATCAAACCGGGCGCGCCAAGAAGATAACACCGTCCGGGGAACGGGGTTACCCGGGAGTGTTTCCTTCAATTAATAAATCTTTCTCGGTTTGGCAATAATTCAAAAGATGGTGAAGAAACAAAATACAACAAGATTTAAAGAAACCCACCATAAATCCTTGATCGGACCCCGGGACACGGTTGTGTGTGTGTGTGCCAATGAGTGAAATGCACCGTGCAAATCTTCACCCGACATGCATTATTATTCTCCGCGTTAGGGTACGGAGAAAATTAATTAGAGATTGCCGACGAAAAAAGGGAAAACCACTCAATCATTTAGTCGGTAAGGAATGCTTTCTTTTTCGGCTGTTCTCTTGTGTAAACCAGTTGATTTTTTTATAATGCACTTATGTTTTTCTGCACATTTTTTCTTACTTCAAATGTAACGATCCTTCTTGATTCATTTTTTTTTTCTTCGAAAAAATACATTTCATTGGGAGAAAATAAAAAATCACATTCTTCTTGAGGTAACACAAATGAAGGGTGTCGAAAAAAGAAAAGATCATCCTTCACCCAGGGGGGAAAACGATCGTTTTTTTTTTTGCTGGCGAAATGTCCAAATGATAATCCAAATCCAAATCAATTGCCACCGAATTTCGGTTTTACGAGCTCGCACTACTCAGCATTATTTGACTCATCCCCTTGAAAACGATAGCTTTCACTGGGGAGATGGAAAACCAAACTGGAGAAAATACTCTTTCCTAGATCTTTTTTTACACGCTGTTTGTCGAGGAGCAGAATAGAATCCCTTTCGGATCATTGTCGTCCTTTGACGCACGACAAGAGAAATGAATCTCGTCATAAAAAAGTGAACTACAAAAAACGATCGCGAGTCACAAGGAAAGAAGCTTAAGAAAAAAGGATAATTTAAATCACTTTCACGAAGTTTTTCAATATCGAATAGAGTAGAACAACACCGGGAAATGTGAGATGGCTGTGTTTTTTCGTTGATTTAAAACACAACTTTCCTGTAAGTGAAAAAAATAATCTTTATAAAAATCACACCTGGCCAATTCCTTGCAGGACTCCCCTAAGATTCGATGTGGTGTGACGAAGCGTACGTTTTCCGTTGCGCGTGACCCTACCGTTTTTTTTCTTCCTTTCCTTGGCAAATCTCAACAGAGGGGGGGAAGGCAAGCAACCAGATCCTTCTTAATTATTTCCGATTTAAAATCACGTCCCGTACCAGACCTTCGTTCCTTTGACATGACTCTCTTGCGATCCGTTTTTTTTTTCATCCGTTGGTTTAATTATTGTACTTCGCAAGTATCGAATAACTGCAGCTTTAATTTTCTGCAGCTTGCGCACCATCTCGATATGTGTTTATGCGATTCCGTGCCAATGGCACACATTATGGTGCTTGCATATGTGACCGGTCTGGCTTTCTTGTTCGCTTGGCTTTGTTTTTATTTCTTTCTTAAGTCGAGTCGTGTTTTCTGTTACACCTTTCGATCATTCGTCTTCGATCGTTAAAATCGAGACAGGAGGGAAATAAAAACACAATGCATGAAATATTCCACGGAGGACATGTGCATCCTCCAACCGGTCAGACGCTTCCCCCGGCCCCCATCTCTCCACCCGCCATTTGCCCAAAGTCCTTCCATCGATGCCCGCGATAGCAAAAAATGGAATAAGAAGGTCATTTTCTTTCCCGGGGGGCTAGCGAAGGGGGGACGGGGTGGGAAAGGACACAGACGAAGCAGGGCGGTTGTATTACCATTTTTCTCGTTTTCCCACCATATCCCACTTTGGAGCAATTACAATTACACACACTCATTGTCCCTTTAAATGGGGGGAGGCCGGTATGTTTTTTTTGTCCCCCCACATCCACGCTTATTGATTTCTAGTTTTATGCGCCCAGCATAACCACATGCGGCACGGGAACCCATGGCCGACAAGCATAATAGCACATAATGTCTTTCGTGTAGCGCGAGAGATGGTTAAAGGATCGGAACGCCGCGCAACCACCATTGCCGCGAATCGATTAACAAAAACTGGAGGAGGAAAGCCTTGAAATAGCAGAAAATACACACCAGACGACGACAGGACGGACGGACGGACGGACCAAGCGCACGTGCCCTGGGTGGAAATAAAAGGGTGTTTTAAAGAGCCCTCTAAACCATTTTGGCGTGGACTTCTTCTCCGTCCCGCCGTTTCGCTTGGACTGCGGGTTTTCCTTCTGGCCGCGCTTCCGCCCGTAACCACTTTTCATTTTCGGTTTCTGATGTATGCACATAAATAATTAAAATAACAAACGTAGGACAAAAGGCCCCCCAACCTCCGGGTTTTTTGTTGGCTCAAAACAAGCTGGTGGTAGTTGTCGTCGATAAGAATAAGAAAGCGTCGGTCAGAGACATGGTCCTCCTTGAAGGCGATCCTCGGACGGCGAAGAAACGCCAGCAATGCCGTTGACCATCATCGTCGTCGTCGTCGTCTTTATCCCCATCGATTTTCCACCACCATCATCGGAATCGGAACGGAAACCGAAGGGACATATGCTGTACACGAGAAAATGTAGTCCGGTGGTTTATTTTATCTTTGCTAGGAGTAAAACGAACGATAATTGATCACTTGTTGAAGTGCTTTACTCATAAAGGTTAGGTTCTTTCTTCTTGCTGTTCGAGTTGCAACACTTTGCCAGATAAAAAACACTTGCAGCCTTCATGTTGTGTTCGTGGCGATTAGCTAATGGTTCTTGATTTATCCTTTGCAGACATAACATCAACAATTGAGTTTCGTCCCAAAATTGTTTAGTCGACAAAGATCAGAAATACGGTTCAATTCTCGATAGTATTTCGGGTCCTGTAATACTTCTCCTTTAAGTAACTTCTAAACAAGGATCGGTATGATCGAAAATCTACGCAACAAATCCGCAAGCTTACTCAATATCCCTAAAAAAAGCCTACTGGGTTAGAAAACATGTTCCAGAAATCTGTGCGAGACCATCTTGAAGCCACTTTGAGGTTATGTGATCGCATTGCTTTAGAGGCGCACATCCCTCTACCTCCTCATGTGCGTGCGTTTGTGTTTGTCCCGGGTCCATTCGGTGTACGTGGTTGCGTTTTGCAATTGCAACTTGCCATGCCTTTGCACACACACACAGCGTGTGTCTTCTTCCTCCGGCCAGTTGCTGCCTCTTCTGCATCTAATTGTTTACCCAAAAGATCTGGACGACGTGAGCTCTCTCGTCGGTCGTCCTGCTTGTCTCGAGGCCATTCCACAGTCCGGGGAGAAACATATGGTGCACGGTCGCGCATGTTGTATACATGCATTGCACTGTTTGGACATTCCTCCGGCTTTCGTGTGCAGCAGCCTTTTTCTTTCTTATATTTGCCTTCAAGTGATACGCAAACGCGCTGTGCGCCGTCTTTACGTGGCGGAGTGTGGAAGAAGTAGTTCGTCTCAGCCAGTGTGTGCGCAAGCATTCAAGTTGGTCTGCATTCAGGGCCCTGGGAACCGACCGACAGAAAGCCACCAAGCTCGAATCCCAAAAGGATGTAAGAAGTGGAAAGAAACCCAATGCGAATGCGCGGAGAAGAAGGCTCTCTCCTTCTTTGCAGTCCTCCCGAGTGTTGCCGCTATTCCGTACCTCTCGGGATCTTCGATCTTGAATTTTTCCTGGAAGGAAAGTTTTTTTTTTTTTGCTCGACTCTCCCGCAATATCTTCCTCAATGGGAGAGGGACCACTGGCTCTGGACCAAGCGTAACGAGGTTGAGAAAGCGGTCCGGCCAGGATTTTATGGTCAGCCCGCCCGCCCGTCCTGTTGGTTGGTTCTTTAAGGTTGAAGGAGAAGAGTATCAAGAGGACGCCAGTACAGTAAAACCATCTTGAAACACTAACCCAATCCTCCTCCTCTGGCTTGGTTTCTCATCATTTCAAAAATCACTTCCACAGAACAACAGTTTCACAACTCTACGAGGGGCGCCTCAATTTCTTTTTTCAAACCCTATGCTAATCAGGCAAATGAGAGTTCGTTACGATCTTCCAATCAAGAGGTGTGCGCTACTAAATATCCTTTTCAGAAGCTAATTTATTTTTGGGATATTAAAAACTGCCATCTTTTGTCGCAGCGTCTCAGTGTGTTAGCATTTTTAACCTCCGTTGAAGAGGGTTAAAAGGGGTTAGTTATGGTAATAAAAATCTCTCACTCTGGTGTGTAACCCTTTGCCGAATCGATCACCAGTTTTCGGCACCGTGTCGGATTCGCCCGTAGGCCAATATTTACAAATATTATAATTTTGGCCTGCCAATCGAAGAAAAAGGGGGATATATCGAACGGGAATAAGAAGTGCCACCATCGGGGCGCCATCGTCTCACATCTTGAGGTTCTCTCTAAGGTTTTTTCGGATTCGTCCCGTCTACCTGTTTCGCACGAGTCGGACGGATCAAACGAATGGCAAGACACGGAGGGAGATAGAAGAAGACAAAAAGAGAGCTCCGACACACAAGGGGGTAACCCTTTGCGATCGCAAGCGCAAGATGAAGATCAAGACGAGGAAGACGAAGGACCTTCTCTCTAACGCTTTATTATTAGTGTGCGATCGAGATTAACATGACGTCCAAGAAGCAACAACGAGCGAAATAAAAAGAAACACGTTAACCTTCAAGAAGGAGCTCGCCCAGACATAGAGCCCCCGATATATCTCGTCTAGTAGGTAGTCAGCCTTCCTTCTTCGAGCCTTCGAGCTTTTGGTTTGTGGTGCTGAAAAAAGGGGTTAAACATAGATTTATGGCGTGCGGATATTTCCGAAGGACCGAACGCTCTTCAGCGAGAGCCTCCTTCCTTTCGAAGTCGATTTTCTTCAAAGTACCTGAAACACGAGTCTCGTCCAGTGGTGGTAGAAAACGAAACAAATGTACCTAACTCAGCTTCTCTTGTCGACCGACCGACCTCTCTCTCTACACGTCGCTGTGATGCAAATTATGTATGCGCAAACCTTTGCCTTCTTTTTCCGCAAGGCAATGTAGTCTGAGTCCTTTCCCGGTCGCTATCGGCATTTTTCGTTTGTAGTGTGTGCGGTTTTTTTTTGTGCTCTTGGCACTCACTGTTAGGGGTTTTTCTTTTGCTTGTTTTTCTTCTGCTTGCGAAAAGGATCCTTAACGAAAACCCCCAACCACTCCTCAGCGAAGTAAGAAGGAACGCGAGGAAAAGAATCTTTCTCCTTCCTGCCTACCTACCCCGTGGGGTAACGAGAAGAAATGTTTCTGCGTGTTCGTGATCGTCACCGTCCCGCCCCGTCTACACCTTCTTCTCCTTGCGTCGGGCCGTTCTAGAAACCGAAAGGAAAAACCGTTGCTCGCCAAACAACCAAACACCACATGGGAAGGAGAACCAGTCCGGACTCTTCTGCACAGCTTCTTTCCGCACTTTTGGCACCAAGGCACGCACACTCTGGCATATTGTGTGAGGTCTTTCTGGATTTTCTTACCCAACACCTGAGGATGCGCGCCTCCCGGGGAAGAGAAGAGGGAATCGGATCGAATCCGGTGCGATTCGAAACGGAAACCCAAACGTTTAGGAGGTTAGGTTTTGCTGTCCGGGGAAGAACTCTCCTGCACGAAATCTTTCTCTATGCTACTTTTTGGTGATTGCCTGTTTTCTCTCCGCAATGCCAAAAACCGAACCTGGAAGAATCCTACCTCCTTTTCCTTAGCCCCGGAAAATGGTTGACCTTCGTTCGTTTTTCGTCCTTTCTGCGGGACGAAAAAAAAATAGCGACCAACGAAGACATTACGAAGCGAATCGACAGATAAGAAAGATTGGTTCTCTTTCCTTTCGGAATCTTTTCGGTTTGATCGTTTTTTATTCTTGCTTTGATCATGCATGCAATTGGGAATGATCTCAAAACCACCACCGCGTCGGGCTGTTGTGGAAGGGGGGAAGTGGTCGTTATCTCGTGATCGTTTTTATTCCGCAAAAGCATAATCACGCCGCCAGCCAGCCAATATGTATTTGCCAAAACGTTCGTGTTTTTCTCTTTGAAGCCAATGAAAAATTCCTTACAGCGCGTGCGGCAATATATTGTTTCCACCAATCGGCAGTTTTCCTTTCGTGCCAATGCAGTTTTATATTCCCTCAAGGTGCTTTACCACCGGGGAGGTATTATTATTGTGTTCCTGTACTCTCCCAACCCTGCTGCTTCGAGGGGAGTTTTTCAAATGCGGCACCAATTCCACTTTTGTTGGAAGAAGGAGGTGGTTTTTCTTTGCATTCACAGCGCAAGTTCGAAGTCGTTGGAGTTTTATTGCACAAATGTGCGGCGTAGGGAAGGAGGATTGCGCATGGCAGATGTTTAATTCTGCCTCAATCGAAAGGTGTGTGTGACGCA
This sequence comes from Anopheles coustani, assembly GCF_943734705.1. Lineage (NCBI taxonomy): Eukaryota > Metazoa > Arthropoda > Insecta > Diptera > Culicidae > Anopheles > Anopheles coustani. The sequence goes on from NC_071288.1 coordinate 92,926,306, forward strand.
CCACAGGAGGACGAGAACAAATGCAAGGAAATAAATAAAATAACCTTACAATCAACACACGAAGCAGGAGGAGGAGGAGGATGCATTGCGGGAGGACGGACGGGTCCTGAAGGCGTCGTTCCTTCATCGTAAGCTAAGGATCGCCTGAAGTCCTAAGAAAAGGAGCTTTCATACAGCTCGATAAGGACACACGGGAATAAGGACCCCATTTTGTCGTGCAACAAACTATTCGAATTTAAACGATCTTTTTTAATTTTCAAATGTAACTAACGACGGCATGGATCGCTTTTCTTTCCTCCCTCGGAATATAGGGACTTGCATATTCTTGAGCACCACCTTTTCTTCCGCTTCCGAAAAGCGTCACCAGACGAACATATGCCTTGGAGGTAAAAAGCCCCTGAACAACACCCCTAGGGAAGGTAGGAGTCGTCGAAGGTGGCGTCATTCGTTCGTTCGTTTGTTCGTCCTCCGATTAAATGTGTGCCCTACGATCAAGATAGAATTGCGTAGGTTACGGGCGTAAGGACGACACCAGGTGGTGAAGACGTTAGCATTGCGGCACAGCGAAGTAATAATAATAAGGGTAGTAGTGTTGAGGGGGGGGGGGGGGGGGGGGGGGGGGGAACTTGAATTTATCGAGCTGGAAAAAAACCCTATTCTAGGGAAGAATAGGAGGTCGTGTCTCCGATGTCCCAGGTAGGACGAGGCGCAGGCAGTGGCAACATTTGTCGCCATCGTCTTCGCTCGGTCCGGTGCCTTTCTTATTCTTCCAGGGGTGGACGACGACACACATGGGCGAAAAACCTTTCAGCTTGGTTTCCTTTCTTCTCCCCGAAAAAATACCCTTGGAAGAAGGGATATTTAACACGCGTGTCACAATGCACAAACCCCGGGCTTTGGCCATCTGTGTGTGTGGATGGATGTGATCATCATTTTTGATCAATCGGTTAGATAACCGTTTGCTTCAGTCCCTACTTTTTTTTTGTTGCCCTACTGAACTTCCCCGTCCGCTTCTCTTTTTTTTCTTGCAATGGTACTTTTACTTCCGCTGTTTGCACAACCCGCCCGTTTGTGTACAGGAAGAGGGAGGAGGACGCTTTTTATTTTCTTCCGGTTAGGGTCCGGATAGTTGGAGGCTCCTCTGGCTCCGGCAAGAAGAGCAGAAAAAAACGTCTCCTTTTCCATGTTACAAATGACACCTATTTGATATTTTTTATGATTTCTTTACCTACAGTCGATTCCTCTGCTGCAAAGGGTCAGCTGCTTCTGCCCATGAACCATGACCTCCGAACCTCTGATAAAAGTTAGTCGCCACAACTTACACCGGTAATTAGTACCGCTGGAGTGGGCTTCTTCTTTGAGGCCATTTCGAGGGGAATCTTCTTCCCCAAATGTTTCGCGAGTGATCTCTCAAGCAGGAGTTGATACGCTTCGGTACGTTGCTGATAGACACAACATTTACCCTGCAATGGAGACTTATTCTTGATAGTTTCCTACCGATTGGGACCATTAAAACCCTTAAGGAGTTCACCGGAAGTCAGAAAGTACCAGTAGCCATCAATTCCGCGTGTGCCAAAAATAATTGTGCCTCAAAGCCAGAGAGGAAATCGTTTGCCAAATTATGTTCAAAAGTTACCCCACGAATGACAAGGCTTAAAATCAAACCCTTGGGGGGTTTTTGAAATGAATACGTCTTCAAATTGCCTCAAAACAGAAGCCTCCAAGTGGTTGGGTCCATTTCACTTCTACAGGCAGAACACAGAACTCACCCTTAGGGAACTCCGGATCATCATACGAAAGCTCTCCGGTCTGCACTTGAGATAATGACGCTTAGGTCCCGTTTCTTTTTGCTCCCTTCGATTCTTTTAGCGTTAGCGTTCTTAGAGCTGAAGGTGCAATCGCCATCCGATCGAGCATATACATGAATAAAGTAAAACAGAAAAGCGAAGGCAGGTGGCTCGTCATCGTTGCAAGGACCAATGGGATTTTAAACACCACCAGGCAGGTGGACGCGCGGAGATGATCATGCGCGTGTGGTGCGTTTTTAGGTTGTTTTTTAGACAGGGATAAACGCGCGGACTCGGAAACGTACGAGTATCGAGGCTCGATCGGCGGGTCGTCTGTGGCGGATGCAGCGACCCCAAAATGCCAAAACAAAAACTGAAAACAGAAAATTACGACCACCAATCGTCGTTTTGTTTGGTGTCGAGAGCAGGTGCCTTGCGTGCCTTCGGGAAGCATAAGGCTGACGTTACAGACACAACAAAAAATATGCTTCCTCTGCCTTGGGGTGCGCTTTCCCCCGGGCTTTGTCTTATTGGTGGCAATCCTTGGCCGGCTGGAAGGTGCAACAACAAAACGTCCACCGAACGCTGCCTTCGACATGTGCTACAATCTCCTCGAAGGTTATGTTTTCGTCCCCGGGTTTGTTGTGGCAGAGATGAGATGTCCTGCGTTGTTTGTAAACAAAATCGATCCCGCCAACTGGTCGTCGCTTCGTTTTGCGCCAATTTGCAGTCTCCCGAAAGCCCGCAGCTTTCAGAAGGAGGGCATTTAAACGCGCAGGAGTGTGGAACACGGCGTGTGTCCATCATCATGCGCTTTTTCTTGCGAATTTAATGCGTCGACATAAAGAAGGAGTGGAGGATCGCAGAAAAACACGACGAAAAACACCTGGCGCCTGCTCTGATCCTCGTAAACTCTTGTTGTCTTGGTGATGATGCTGGTGGTTTCCTTGGAGATATCTTGCACCTTTTAAAACCGGCCTGAGTAATTCGCGTGAAGCCTTTTGGAGGATCTCCTCCAAGCCCGCTGCAGCAACCATCTGGCGGATTCCGACAGCCGGATATCGTTTAAATGCCAGTTGTTTTGCAATCGGCACCTAGTATCTCTGACGTGCCCTGATGTCCATCATAGACCTCTCCAGCTGCAGCTTTGATGGTGCGACCGGCTTTCTTTTTTTTTATTATTAATTGCTACATACAAGCGCGTGGACATTATCTGTGACACTTATTCCCTTCCTATGCAGGCAGGATAAGATAGCAAAAATAAATTCGCGCTCTCGATGTGATGCAACACAACACAGGAGGGGAGAGGGGAGTGTACTGGGTGAGCTGTTTAGACATTCCACGTTAAGCCCGTTGGTTTATTCTTCGCTCGCTGCATTTTTATTAGTGCATGTGGTGGTGTGCCACCTCCGAAATCCGATACACTTCCGCTCCTTTGCTGTCGGGCGGCCTCGTCGTTGTTGTTGTTGTTGTTGAGCTGCATATGCGAACGAGCTGGATAAGGGGTTTTCCTCATCCAGCTGTGGGCAAAGTCTCGACTGGGCGTAGTCCCGTCGACTTCTAGCGCTATAAGCGGTTAACTTGAGCCAGGCGTCTCGACGGAACCTTTAAAGACATGCAATATGTAACATTCCTTTGTAAATGGATGCCAATTTACTACTGGCGTTTCTTTTTTTGTGTGTTGCATCTTCTTCCGTTAGCTTCGGAATTATTTTCGTTCGCTTTGTGGAAGTAAATAAAGATTTATTCCCCCCGAGTGTTGTTTGTTCGTCAAATGGCAGAAAAGATCATAAACCCCAGGCTCCCCCGGGACCATATTCGATTGATTTTCTAATGAGCCGCGCAAGAACCGTTAACTCTAGCAAAACGCTTTTTTTTGTAAACTGCCTTTCGGCGGGAGGATTTGTTTTGCGTTATGGTCCTCCATGCCTTTGCTGCATCGCATCCCTGTTGCAATAAAAGTATGGGCAATTTAAACAGTTAAATTGCACTATCGAAGCCGACAGCCTTTAAGAGAAAAAGGACCAAAAGGGAAAAAGTTGTTTTGCCGATGCGTTTTTCTTCGTTCGTTTTCTTAAATCAAACGATTTTAGTCTTTTAGGGACCTTTTTTGTGGAAGGGGAATTCCTGCCCAGTCTTATGGTCGTAAAAAAACTGCAAATTTACCCAGATTACGCAGGAAACCGTAACGAAAACGCAAACAACTCGAATTGATCAATCGATTGTTAGATGAAACGCTTGCCACACGATCCTTGCGTTGACAGCACACGGCTCTCTCGAACAGGGAAACGTTCCCGTCCTGCCCATGGGCATTACGCTTCTTCTTCGGTTTATTGTTTATTTTGCCTCTAAAATTATGGTTCTATTTAGGGCGGCTTTTGTTACCTATTTATCGGCGATGTTTTCGAGGCAATAATTCTTTTTTCTCTTCTATAATTCCTTTGCACGCCGAATGTTGGTCGTTTCTTTCCCTTCTCATATGAGTTCTTGTACGATAAAGATAAGGAAAACATCAAGGGCTGGGAAGGATATTTATATTTTAACGATGGTTTGTTGGTACGGAATGAGTGCTATTTAAATAAAAGCCTGCCTTTATGTAGAGGAAAGGCTGTTTGGAAGAGTCTTGTTACGCTCCTTTCGTGGCCGGACGAAAATTCCTTCATTACATCCTGTGTCCGAGCTGGGTTCGAGTTTTGTTTACCGAGTTTTGTTTTGATTTCCAGTACGAAAAAGAGGGAGAAATACACAGACTCACGAAAAGATGCATTGCTACACACAGCCTCACGAAAAGATATGCAATACACTATTTATTATCCTTCTACTGAGAAGCAAGACAATGTCATCCTTTTTTTGTGTATAAAGAAATGTTGCAAAAGAAAACTTCGAAGCAAGCAAACTGTGTGAAGGACAGGGCGGAAATTTGAGTAAAGAAAAACATCAAAATGAAAGGACGAAAAGCAAAAAGGAAAAATCTGTACATGGTGTCCGATCTTTGCTCATCTCTTCCTGTTCTCTGGCGGCGTTGACACACGCACACAAGCGCTGGAGAAACGGAAAGTTTGGACTTTCTTCTGTGCGTTTTGAGTATCCTTTTTGCACCGACGATTAGTTTTGTGAGAACTTTTAAAATTTTACCTGCGTTCTTGAAATCATTGAGAGTGCTTGGGAAAGGTCTAGAAAAGAAAACAGCATAGTGCAATAAAAAAAATCGCTGTTTCATTTCTTTCTGTTTCCCATTCGTTTCGTTTCACAAACTACATGAGAATAGTTTTTGATTTTAGGAAAGTTTTGTCATAAAAATCATTTTTGTTACTACACGCAATTCTAACGTTGTTATTTTTCCCTTTCTCGTTTACAGAAACCATCTTCATGCAAGTAGAACCCTCCCTGCTGGCCGTGTCGTGCATCGCATCGGCCACCCGCGGTCTCAACGTTTCGACGAAGCTGGCCGTCGGCTACGACCTGTGCCGGGTGACGATGCACGCCCTGGACAAGATCGACTTCATCGTCAAGATCATCGAGGAGATCGTAGCGCGCGAAATCGCCGACAAGCAGTGCCAGCAGCAGGCACAGCTCGCAGCGGCCGGCAGCAGTTGCAAGGAGCAGTACCAGCAGGCACCCCAGAAGCTGTCCGCCTCCACCGCCAACAGTAGCAGCGGGCCGCCCCAGCAGCAGCAACCGGAAACGCCAACCGACGTGCAGTTCATCTACTTCTAAACGAGATTTGGCGCTCCGCAGTTCCCAATATCAGATTCTTTTCCCCCCCCTTGCAAGAGAGTGTGATCATTAATAGGTCAAGCAAATGGCCCCGATTTACCACCTCCTACCGGCAGCGATGGAGTTGTTTGAGGTCAGCCCATTGATAAGAACGACGTGCATTCGCTTCCCCATCCATCATCACCTGCGTCGGAAAAAGGGCCGAAGACGCCGGACTGTAAAGAGATGAAGACGGCGAAGTTTTTCATACGAAATGAAAAAAAAAAACCAGGAACACGGGTTGCACCGGGGAGGGGAAAGAGTTTGATCACCAAAAAAACACATCGAAGATAAAAACCCACAACACACGCACAAATTGAAGGATTTCACTCAAACAAACTGCGCTTGGCGCACACCGTGTACGTGTGCGGTTCATAGGTCTTAAGTTGGTTTACTTCATTACTATAGCTATACATAGCTCTGGATAAGCTTCATTCCGCTTTTCCCCCCATATCCGGCGGCGCAATGGGGGGTAGAAGAACGCTTTCCGCGCGCCCGTTTTGTACATATTAGAAGTTACTAGGAATTCCCCAAGCCCATTCATTCAGGATCCGCGCAACACCGCATCCCCATTAGCTTATATTATCATTCGGTCTTATTCTTACTGAGAGAGAGTTATGAGAATTTTCCATTAATTTTTTTTTTTTGCATTTTGTGTTCGATTCTATGAAACTGTTGATACATTTTGATGGGAGAGGAAAAACACGATTTAGCAGCGTTTTGAAATTTTCACACATTTTCTTGTTGTTACGTTGTTGTATGGGGGGGGAGAGAGAGAGAAGGGTGGAGAAGCCACACCACCACACGTCCACCATCAATGGTACAGTTTATTATCGGGGTTTTTTTTTTGCTCTGTTTGCTTGCATCCTCTTAATAATAACTGCTCGGTGGCGACGACGGCGGCGTGTTGGCCACTCACGAGCAGCTCGCGCCAATGGGTCGTGATACTGCGATAACGCCGACGACGACGACGACGCGACAATGTACAAAACGATATGTTTGTTTGCTTGCATGCTGCTGGATGGAAAGGAGGGGGCAGGGAGAGAGAGAAGGAAAAGAAAATTAACCATAGAGAACGAGGAGGAAGGGAGGGCCCCCGGGGGAGAAAGTAAACAAGCGCAACACGTCGATGATGAAAAGGAGCCACACTGATAGCATTTAAAGAGACCCCGAGACGACTGAATGAACCCCCCCTCACGTTCCTCACTTTCTACCTTACCAACCACCTCCTCCTCTTGGGTCTCTCGTTATCCAACCTTTCGGCGGCGCGCGCAGAAAGTGCAAAAGAACGCCCCGGGCCACACGATAAGAAAAGTGAGCGAACGACGAGGAAAGCCCACCACACCACCACCACAACCAACTCTTTTGACGGCATACATGTATCGTACCTCTCTGGCGATAGAAGCTTTCTGGTTGGGAACACAATTTTCTTTATCGGCTTTCGAAGAAAAAGCAAAACACACGCTGAAAAAGAAAAACATGACCCACTACCCTCAACGGACCGAAGGTGTTATTGCGGATATCCGTGACGAGATCGCAAGCAAGTTCCATGGGGCTGCGCTCTTCTATCGCCGCGCTGTTCTCCGGCCGTTTGTTGTAAATAGTGTTAGGGCCATCCTTTCGGTAGGAGAACAATGTTGCTTGTAAGCGCAAGCTTGACGTCGTCACCGTCACCGTCAGTCTTATTCAGGTTCCGTAGTTCAGCGGTGTGGCCACAGTTTAGATTTCATTTTTCATTCTAGTTTGTTTGCGAGCAATTTATTTTCTTTTTTCTTATAAAACAACTGTTACTGTTGTGTTTTTTTCATTCATTCCTCTATACTCGACTGTTTTCCTCATTTAAAATGTTCTTGTTCGTTTCTAATTCATTGGGGATTTTCTATAAAAAAAAAAAACTAAAAGTTTGATAAATTTGTTTGTAAAGTTAAAACAAAAGAAAAGAGATGATGAAAGTCTCTGAAATTTGATATAAAATCATAGATTTTTTTACAAACGAAAAAGAGAGAGGGAGAAAAAGAAACAAGAACACACACTGAATGAAACAACAACGAAGTAGGAACATTCACAAAATAATAATAAAAAAAAATATAAGAAACAATCGGAAACTACATACGCTTTTGATGATAAGTAGTAAATGCGGTGCGCCACCGTGCGCGTTGAATTCTACACAATAGTTAATAGGGAAAGAGAAAGAGAGAGAGAGAGAGAACACAGATGGAGAGAAGAAGGGAAAAGAAAGCAAATGAAAAGTGTCAAAGCATGTTCTTTCGAGCAAAACATTGGTGTGTTGTAGTAGGAGGGGGGGTTTGGAGGAGGAAAGATGTTTGTTGGTAGAGTTGTTCGTTAGCTCTAAAGGTGGCACTTTGCTTCCAGCTGATTTCCTCTCAGATATGTACGCCTCCCTCCCTCCTCTTGCACACCAACGTCGAAGATACAACGATGCAATTGCATTTGTCTAGATACTGGAGAGGGTTTTTTTTCCTAAAAGAACTGAATATTCAGGTGCTCACCCTGTGCACGCCGTTACACAGCCTATGTACTGTTTAAAATTTAAGATAATTTTCAACAACAACAACAACGAAAAATGAAAAGCAAAAAAAAATCTAACTGAAATAAAAAAAATGTAGGATATACTGTTAAAGAAAAGTTACGCTTGTACAAATAGTAAGAAGGAAGAAGGTGCCCAATGCATAACAAATGTGGAAAGGTTAAATAGGATGCGGCAGCCGGAAAACTTTACGCCCTCGAGGAAGCAAGATTAGTGTCGTTCTGGTTATGGACCCTGTAACATAACCAATGGACAGTTGTGCGTTAAGTTGTTTTTTTTTTAGAGTGTAGCCGTTTATTGCCAAAGAAAATGTAGTAAGTCGAATGTAAGCATAATAGGAAGGAAAAGATGGAGGGAAAAAGGAGAAAGGGGACTGTTTGTGAAAAATTGAAGTAGATATAGAATGATATTAGAAGAGATGGCGGGAAGAGGAGGGACACATTCTCCCTCCCACAACATTAGGATGAAGAGAAAAGAGAGACTACTAAAATACAGACCATTTACAACTCCACAACAAATACAAACGGAACATTTCACGCACAAACAGCCCAACTAGCTGCCGGGATTTATACACTTATCAAAGCAAATAACAAACAGCGCAGTTATGAAGAAAAGGAAAAGAAAACGCTCGAGCAATGCCATTACAACACAAACATAGGTTTAGAATTCAGAAGCTGCTAAGCTGCATTTGCATTGGATTTACTAAAAGAGCCATCTCTCGAGCGCCGAGAGTAGTAGAGTCGTCATCGCGGGCCGACAATGTAATTAGTTCTATGCTAGGCACCCAGCAACACCCACCCTCTCGGTCTCTCTCCGTCTTTTCGCCTTTGGAGAAGCAATGGGAAGTAGGTTATAGGAGAACTGTATCTTAGTTAAGCAAGCACACACAGTTGTGGCGTTCGTTGAATGAAGGTGGTAACTTTTCCGGTGTTTTGCCATGAACGATCCTCGATTCTCGGTCTATACCACCACCATCAATGCACCTTTTTCACACACAGATACACACGTGGAACACAGCACGAGATTTAAATTTTAGGGCAGTCCGATCTCAACCAGTAGCAGGAGCTAAGGAAACTATCAAACAACTAGCAGTGAGTTATATGGTGTTAGGAGAAAAATACTACACACCGGAAGCGGAGGAGGAAGCCACAAGGCAGAATAGGAGAGAGAGATGTGAATAGCGTGGATATAATCTTTTTGTAACTATTTTCATGTACATACAGTTTAATAGAAGGAAATAGGCATTTAAACCAACTAGGAAGGGGAGAACTTCTTAGGGGCAGTTAAACGAGAGGAAGAATTGTTCATAAATGATGCAAACGATAGAAAGCGAGAGAAAAAGGGGAGCATTTTTGACAATCTTCAACGAAAATGAAGCGCGCACTACCTACTTAAAAAAAAAAGAAAACAGAAATGAACTAATATAGGAAAGATATTCTTCTGGTAATTGAATTGCATTCTTTTGGCGCATTTGATTGAACCGACGAGACACACACACACACACATGGGGAGGAGTGTAGGGTTGTTCTTTATGGTACTTTCCATCTTTTTTTTTTTTTTGTTAATCTAGTCTTAAATAAGAGAATTTATATTTTATTTATACGAACATACAAACGAATACCAAAATTATCAGCAAGAGTTTGCGGGGGTAGGAAGGAAGTGGAAAAAACGAGACATAAGAGGGAAAGAACCCGTTTTGGATGAAGATAAGGAAAAAGAAATGCGTGCAAAGTGAAATCTTCTGTGGGTAGGAAGAAGTTATGAAAAAATACATCGAGTTTTATACCATAAACGAACGGAAAATTCAGACTGTTGAAAAGTAGGCGCTCAAAACACGAAAAGAAAACGGAAACAAAACAATGCTGAATAGAGCAAGTGAACACACATGCAGTTTTTGTTAGTGTGAAACACAGGATTTCAATGGATTTCGATGGTAAAAAATAGGATTATATTGTTGTACTATACCATAAACGCGGAAAATGCACAGAACTACTACTACTTCTACTACTAGTACTACTACTAGAATAAGTGTACGGATAACAAATAAAAAAGAATTCCTACAACGAACTCTCGTCAACGGTTATGTAAAGTTTGTATTGATAGTGCCACGCCGCACACTACTTCTCCCAACCTAATACTACAACGCTTAGTTTTAGAAATATTGTACCGTTTTCCCCCGGCGTACGGTGTTCGACTTATCTTCGTTTCTACTAAGTTAAGCTTTTGTTGGTGCACTTTCGTTTAATGTTAATGAGCGTTTAATGTTAGTTCACCGTTTTAATGCGCAACCGGTTCAGGCAAGCGGAAGCATGTTATAGTCAGGGATCAGCAAAGAAAGGACTAATTGGTAGCAATTACGCATGTTTTTTTATGTGGTCACGTTGGGCGTTTTCCACAAGGCAGGGGGGAAAATGATCGCCATGCAATGACCCCTTGGCATGGTTAGGCTCGTCTGAGGAGCTTCTACTAAACGACGCAGTTATTTATCGTCAACTTATTCTTACTCTGTTCATAAAACTAAAATGGTCAAAATAAATAATTTAAAATAAAACATTCTTCTGTACTTGTCGTATTATTGAAAGAATATGTATTTGAAGAGAACACGTCTGTTCCACTGCAAGAGTTTTACAATATTTTCATAGATTATGGTTACTGAATTCTCCTCAGTTTTTAAAAAGTAATTTATTGACAAAGAATTATTTTTACTTAATCTTGAAGAAGGAACATAAGAAACATCGCCTTATGCTTACCATAAAGTAAGCAAAGACATGAATCGTAGCACCATTGTAGCAGAGACACACGGGCAAAAACTTCGCCGCACCAACCAAGGCGCACAACAAAGAGGTGGGCTCTTTTCATTTCAAAATGGTGTGATAAAAGATGGCGTTTACGAACGCTGTACACGTAAAAAATATTTAAAATCTGATTACACTAACTAAAGTCCTCAAATTATTTCCGTTCTATCAGAAACTATCATTTTCCCCAAAAAGAAAGCACATAGTCGATGCGACATATCCGATCAATGATTGTCAAATTAGGTAAGAACATACCTCTATCTTCTAACTCATTGGTGATCAACTGGTTTGTCAATTGATCAATCTGGTGCAGATTGTTTAGACACAACAATAAAATTCAGTGTACAGTACATGCGGCTTTATTTAGATTAAAGCTTTACATTACTTATTGTAATTAAAGCAACAGCCATGTCGGGAAATCGAAGTTTCCGCATTCCACAGAACCTTCCCACAAAGGCGAGGAAATGCTTGATCTCACCGGATCAACGACCGGCAGCTGGTGGCGTAGCACCAGCAGCGCCGGCAACAAACCCGGCAAATTTCCGGGCACCGGTCGCAGTTCGTACCAGCAAACGCAATGATGAATTAAGTACGAAACTGATGGAGTTAGACAACACGCTGCTGAATGCGGTCGATTTGGCCAGCATTGAGCAACAGATCGAACCTTCGAAGCCACGTACCTCATCGGATGGCAATATGAAACGCGGCGCAGCGGATCAATCGATCAGATCGTTTCATAAACGTTCCAACTCATTAGGAGGTAGGTGCACGCTTTCGACGATTGATAACAACGTAGGCTGTGAGATACTGTTTGCTCCATTTCATAACTGCTTTTCTGTTACAGCCATTGAGAGTAGAATTGTGGCCAGTACACCGAAACGGCGAAAATCAGCTGCTAGTAGCCGCCAGATTTATGTGCTACAAATGAGCATGGACGGAGGCGAGGTGAGTGATGAGGAGAGGGACAGTGGTTGTAATGAAAATCAGCCATCGAATCGATCAAACGTTGTGAACGAGGAAATTCCATCGGTTCATCATCTGTGGTCCGGGCTGGAAGACGACGATGATGAATTCCTCCGAGAGATGCTACCATGCGGGCAGGAACAGATCGCCAGTCATGATCAAGTTGATACGGACGAAATAATCAAGGATAAACTGAGGCGGATCGGGTCGTCCAAACCAGTAACGCATGTCGGTGACCTGCTGCGTGAGGGCAACGGGTTCGAGGTGTACACGAACCGGGACATCTGTTCGCAGTACATGCGGCTAGACCAGTCCCTCGTGGACGAAGGTGTGGAGCGAATCGACGCGATCGGTGCATCACAAATGGGTCATCCGGAGCGTCCGTCACAGATCCAACAGGTAGCCGACGAAGCCGAACGGGCCTTCGAGCTGCAACAGGTGAGCGAAGTGCAGCGGATTTTCGAAAACTGTGAACGTACACTGCACGACATGACCAACATCGAGCCGATGGCGGTGGCGATCGATGAGGGAAGCCCGCGGATGAGGGCCAGCAACTCGACCCTAGCGGCCATTAATTGGGATGAGGAAATTTCAGACCAGACTACCAAGCCAAAATCTACCGCACCCCGCGTATCGTCGCTTTTCCTCGAGAAGGGTCCGTTCTTTGGGCTACCGAGCAACGTTCAGCGAATCCTGCGAGACTTTCGTGGGATTGGCGAGCTGTACGATTGGCAACAGGAGTGCCTGGCGCTGCCGGCGATCCCCGAGAGACGTAATTTGATCTACGCATTGCCCACGAGCGGCGGAAAGACGCTGGTGGCGGAGATTCTTATGCTACGGGAGATTATTTGCCGGCTGCGGAACGTCATGTTCATCGTGCCGTACGTTTCACTCGCTCAGGAGAAGGTGATCGCGCTCAGTCCGTTCTCAATCGAGCTGCAGTTTCTGTTGGAGGAGTACACCGGCGGAAGGGGACAATGTCCACCACGGAAACGGCGCAAGAAAAACACGATTTTTGTTTGTACGATCGAAAAATCGCTTCTCCTCATGGACTCACTCATCGAGGCGGATCGGGCGAACGAGATCGGGCTGATCGTGATCGACGAACTGCACATGATCGGAGAGCAGCGACGCGGGGCCAGTCTAGAGATGCTGATCACAAAGGTGCAGTCGCTGCGGGCCGGAATTCAGATCGTGGGAATGAGTGCCACTATCGGGAACTTGGGTGAAGTGGCACGTTTCATGTTGGCCGACGTTTACTGTCGCGACTTCCGGCCGGTAGAGTTGAAGGAGTACGTCAAGTGTGGGGACGATCTGTTCGAGGTGCGCGGCCAGGCCGAACGTATGGATGACGTGTTCGGGGAGAAGCGACGGTTGGAGTTTAACTACAGTGAGGAACTGCGACGGATCGATCAGGACCATGTGATCGGTCTGATCATGGAGGTAATTCCTGAGAGTTCGTGTTTGGTGTTTTGTCCTACCAAAAACAAGTGTGAAAGTTTGTGCGCCATGTTGGCGAACAAGTTGCCGGGTTCGTTTGCCGAGCACCGGGCAGAGGAAAAAGCACAGATTATAAAGTCCCTCCAAGACGATGGGTCCGTTGCACCCATCCTACCGCAGTCGTTCCGTGTCGGAGTCGCTTACCATCATGCTGGGTTGACGCAGGACGAGCGGCGCACGATCGAGGATGCATTCCGGGCCGGCATCCTTTCGCTGATCGTGTGCACTTCAACGCTGGCCGCCGGTGTGAACCTTCCGGCGAAGCGAGTGATCATCCGGTCGCCCTACATTGGGACGGGTTTTCTAACGCTCAGTCGCTACAAACAAATGGTTGGCCGGGCCGGGCGTGCGGGTTTCGGCGAGACCGGCGATTCCATACTTATTTGCGCTCAGCGCGATATACCGCAGGTTTGCGAGATGCTCTGCTCACCGATGGACGTCGCCGAGTCGTCGCTCATCGAAGACGATCGGGCCTGCTTCAAATCGCTCGTACTCAGCTCGATCGGGCTCGATCTTAGTGTGACACGGGATGCGCTGCAAGCGATGGTTGGAAGTACGCTGCTTGCGCAGCAAGCGAAGCGACGCGGAATCGATCTCGAGGCCATCACCGACGAAACGATCGTGCAGCTGTACCAGGGCAATGCGATCAAGGCAACGCACGATAGCTGTCTGCGCAATCCACCGAACATGGTAGTGGAAATCAGTGGCGCAGGTGGTGCCCATAACATCCCTGTCACCGGTACGGCCCCTATGCCCGGGGATGAACGATCGGAGGTAGCGGTGGGACAGGCGTTCATTCGAGTACACAAGACACCGTCCCGTCCGGGTAAGGTTATCAAAACGATCGATCGAACGAGCCCGCTGGAAGTGAACCGACTGGGCAAGGCGGCCATCCGTGCCGGGTTCGACATGGAGCGAGCGGTCCGGTTCTACGACGAGATGCAGGAACTAGGCAAACGACTGTGTGTGCTCGATGAGTTCGATCTGTTCTTCCTCATTCTGCTGGAGGACGGACGGGAAGTATATCTCAAAATGGATGATTTGATCGTTCTGGTAAGTAGCCCATTGTAAAGGATAGCAAATATCCTTAAACGTAAAACACTGCACGTTGAACCACAAGTTCCTGTAAATTTGAAATGTATATGTAGTGCTTCTTTGCCTTCTTGTATTGCATAATCTGCCACTTTTAGTTTTCATAGCTCAATGGAGCAAACCGTACGATAGCTTTCTTTTTTTAAATTTCTTATAAAGCAACTGTTTTGTTGTTGTATCGTATGTTCAAAAAAGGTTCGTGATGGATCAAATAATATTTGATTAGATTTTAGAGTTGCTTCTACTAGAAGCGAATTACGGAAGACTACGCTGTCACCTCGATTGCTTTTTTGGAGGAAAAGAATTAATCGTTTGTGGGAAATCAAAGCAACGATCTTTTAAACAATTCAGGTCATCGGAAATACTGGATCAAAGTGTGCCAGTTGTGACTCAGCATATTTTGGATGTTGCCGAAATCAAGTGCAACGGTCTTCCTCAACCGCTCTTTTTAAAGATCTTGATTGAAAATCGTTTGGTTCAGTGCAACAAAAGGGCCTATTCCGAACGAAATCGTCAAAGGTAAACTATCGTTAAACCATAAATAAACGATCGTTTTGAGTTAAATCGGTTGCAAACCTATCACATCCGTTCAAACAGACGATCGTCGAAATAATCGTCAATAAAATCCTTTGAGCTCTGCCATCTGTGAGTAAATTTGTCGAGCAGTTGAGTTAACGATCGTTATAGGTATCACATAAGCTTAATTTACAGCAATGACGACCGTTAAGTTGTCGATGACTAAAAAGCAATCGATAACGCCAACCTGTCCATGAGAAAGCGTCCGATTTGATCATTGATCTACCCACGACGAACATGTTCAATAGCGCGACGATGAATCTAAAGAATACACACTAGTGCTAACCGATATTTTTGCCCAGTGTTGGATGTCACGGCCCGGCGAGAAAAGAAGGAGATGAAATAGTCGCTATTCTAGTTGCAACACAGTCGCCAAAAAGCTATGTGTGAGCATTGAGGGAAATTAAAACTGCTCGAGCTTATTGTATTATCGATCGTATATCATATTAACGATCGTTCATGAAATTCGTTCGGGAAACCTTTTTCGAGCCGTTTATTAGATGACCGTCTATTTGCTATACGATCGATTAGCGTTGACGACTTCGTTCGGAATAAGCCCTAAAGATGATGGATAAAAAATCGTGCAGATTGATTATACTCCTGATTTCTTGCATTAAAAAGTGGTACAATGCAATACGCCCATTTACTGACTGCAAATCTTTTTCCAGACCACTAAACTCTCGGATGAACTGCTGAAAATCGCCGCACGGTACAACATCAATAACGTGCTAATAGCTAAAATTCTTGCGCGCCGCACCGTACCCGAAGAGGCAATGTTCCGGGTGCAGCGTTTCTTCCGTGTGCTGATCGTGCACGACCTATGGAGGCAAATGGGTCTCCAGGAAGTTGCCCTCAAGTACCGCGTGAACGCGGGTGCGATTCAGAGCCTCATGACCAGCACAGCCGGGACGGCGTACAGTTTGCTGCGGATGTGCGAGGAAATTCCGGAACTGTGGGCGTTCAAGCATTTGCTGACGGGCATGACCGAACGGTTGACGCACTACTGTAAGCTCGAGCTGATGCCACTGATGGAGCTGCCCTCGGTGAAGCTGGTAAGTGGCGATCTCGTTCGCGTGTTGTTTGTGGCGAAATTAATCTCGTTGCGTTTGTTTTTTTCTAGGGTCGTGCCAAACAGTTGTACCGGGCCGGATACACCACGCTCGCCTCGATAGCCCGTGCCAAATCGAAGGAGCTGGTAGAAACCATCGAATACATGAACTACCGCACGGCGAACCATTTGATACTGAGCGCGAAGGTAACGCATGCATACAGTCGAGGCTGATTCTACATTTCTCCTTTACAACCTTACAATTTTCTTACTACTTGTTGTTACTTTTAGGCGAAACTTATGGAACAAGTTGATGCACTACGCGAACAGGCAGAAGAGTATCTCTCGCAGCTGAATCGTTGATCTTGTTTTCCTCATCCTTGTAGCGGTGAGGAATATCAAAGATCCACGCATCACCTCGCATCAGTTAGCTGAAAGTAGATAAAAAGGACTAAACGTAGGTAGAACTATTGACTAATTGCCAAAACGGTAGCAAACGTAGGGTTGCAGGTTAGCTTATGAAGCTTCCCGCACCATGCACGGGCAGATGTGAGCAAAGTCGTGATCTCTTGTTGTTGAATTAAGTATGTTTCTCCATGTTTTCTTGAGATGAATTATTTATTTTGGACTAGAAAGACTTGTTCTTTGAACTACCCGGTGTAATATTTCCATTTTTTGTTTTCTTTATTTCATCAAGTAAAAGTAAGTTAAATTATAACGAGGCAGTTGTTTTTTTTCGATACATTTTCTTACACTCTAGGTCGAAATTCCACGTACATTCCCTTTTCGCTTGATATACCGAAAATAGTTTTTGCCAATTGCAATGGAACCGGTGTATTGGGAGTTTTCTCGAACGTGAACTCCATCAGCATGTAGTAGAAGATCGCTTTCACCTCCATGAGGGCGAAGCGGGATCCAATACAATTTCTGGGTCCGATTCCAAAAGGAAGATACGTACTAGGATTAATTTTATCACGATTTTGGGGACTGAACCGTTCCGGATCGAACTTTCCCGGGTTGGGGTAGTACTGTGGATCGTGGTGAAGGCCAGCGATGGGAAAGAACACAACCGTATCTTTTTCAATGGTGAATTTTAGTCTCTCCCCATCGTCCACCACGTAGTCCCGTACGCACACGCGATCGGTAGAAGGAGCCGGTGCCCACTTTCGCAGGACTTCCGAGACGACCATGTCCATGTACTGCATCTTCTGCACGGCATCGTACGTCAGTGGACCACCTCCGAGGGAGGCTTTTGTTTCGCGTATCTCCTTGTACAGTTTATCCTGTACATCGCGATTAAGGGTCAACTCGTACGCCAGGAATGTCAAACAAGTGGAAACGGTATCGAAGCCGGCGAGGAAAAAAATAAGACACTGCGCAACCATCTCCGCTTCTGACATTTCCATTTCTTTACCGACTTGAACTTGGCTCACTTCCGATTCCTCGACGGTGGCGAATCCTTTGACTTCCTCTTCCTCCTTGGTTTCCTTCTGATGTTTGAGCATTCCCTTCCGTGCTTCCATCAACAGGTGCACGATATCGGGACGGACGATACCATCTGATTCTCGTGTACGAACGGTCTCCCGAATGATCTCCGTAAAGAAATCATTCTGTTCACGATCGAACAGATCCAAACCCAACCAACCCATCAATCTTGGTGCCATTTGGAAACCGAACATTTTAAGAATCACAATCGGCCGGTCGAAGGCTACCATCTTCTTTCCGTTGGTGTAGAAATCGTTGTTGGCATTGCCCATCGAGTCCACCTTCAGACCGAAGGCGCATGTCGCTATCACGTCATTCGAGAAGCGCGTAAACACATTCTTCATCTCGTGCTCCTGTGAACCACCTTTAGCGCGCACTTCGTCCTTATAAAACTTCACCATATTCTCGCAACATTCACGAACCAGGTCGAACATCTGCCGCATCTTACTTCCGGTAAAGGCAGGGCTAATGGTGGCCCGCATATTCCGCCATTTCTGATCGTTAAGGGCGACCAGTGTTTTGCTGAACAAAGCCCGAGGGTGGTTGTTGTCCGTGTTGCCGAAAATGGATCGATGGTTCACGAAATAGTCGAAATCCTTCACGCCAATCCGTTTAATCAGTTCCGGATCACGCACGACGAACACCGGTGTCGTCATGTCGAACATTCCGAAAACTCTACATACAAGTAAACAATCCGAGCATTGAATTAAATAAGCACGAACCAGTACCCAAGCTAACACTTACTTCACTAAGGGATACTTGTTGTAAATTTCGATGATAAACTCATGCAGCGCAATCTTCTTCATAACCAACCGCCACGTACTTCCGAACAGTGGTTTAGCGGCGATGGAAGGTATCGGCTTATCGTGGAAGTAGTTAATATCCTTTGTAATGTGGTGGTAGACGATGTACACGATGGCCACAAGCGGCAAAAGGTAAATCAGATAGATCTCCATCTTCTATGACACTACTTCAAGACCAACTACAGTTTACCAACTGAGATGGTTTGCTTTCTCAGGAATACTGAAACAGAGTCACGCCTTCAATGTCGCTCTTATACTGGTCGACCAGCTGTGAATTTAAATAAATTACTCGTTGGCAAACAGCGCTCGTCCAAAATGACTTGCGGTATTCAAGGTCCAATTGATTAAACGGTTCTGACAACCAAGCGTTTTGAATCACAGCTGGAACGGCAAAATATTGTAAAATAGCATCATTCGGTTGATTGGAAAAATTTAAAGTTGTCTTCCCACACGAAAGGAACCTAATATAATACCTGTGCAAATTAATATTTAGAATTTCATTTTATTAGAACCCAATTATCAACTTCATCTTAAATAAACAATTTGTTAAAGCTTTCCTTATTTTAATGTGTAATAATATTATTATGTTTAGCTTTAACTATAAATAGCTTTCTATCAAGTCTGTTGCTCCAAATGTTACACTGGCCGCGATAAGATAACCAAACCCATACGCGCCCACTGTTATCGAGGCCGGAATTCCACAAACACACCCTTTTCGCTGTTTATTCCAACCATTTGCTTTGCCAACCGCAGCGGCACTTGGGTGTTTGGTGTTTTTTCGAACGTAAACTGCATCAGCATGTGGTAGATGATGGCCTTAACCTCCATGAGAGCAAACCGAGATCCTATGCAGTTTCTTGGACCGATCCCGAAAGGAAGGTAGGCCCCAGGATGGATTTTATCACGATTTTCCGGACTGAACCGTTCCGGGTTGAACTTATCCGGATTGGGGAAGTACTGTGGATCGCGATGAAGACCAAAGATTGGAATGAATGCGATAGTACCCTTGTCCATGGTGAACCGTAGACCCTCGCCATCATCCAGCACGTAATTCCGGACGCACATGCGATCCGTACCGGGAGCAGGAGGCCACAGGCGTAACGTCTCTGACACCACCATGTCCATGTACTGCATCTTCTGCACGGCATCGTACGTCAGTGGCCCTCCACCGAGCGATTCTTGCGTTTGACGGATCTCCTCGTACAGTTTATCCTGTACATCACGGTTGACGGTCAACTCGTGCATCAGAAACATCAAGCTGGTAGATACGGCATCGAAGCCGGCAAGGAAAAAGATCACACACTGCGCCACCATGTCAATCTCGGACAACTGCATACCCTTGCCGACTTGCACCCGACCCACTTCTGACTCCTCGACGGTCGCAAAGCCTTTCACTTCTTCCTCTTCGTGCTTTTCCGTCTGATGCTTCAGTGCTCCCTTACGGGCCTGCATTAACAGGTGCACCATGTCAGGGCGAACGATTCCATGAGCATCTCGCGTCCGCACCGTCTCCCGGATGATCTCCGTGAAGTACTCCCTTGGTTCACGTTCAAACAGATCCGCTCCCAACCAACCCATCAACTTCGGTACTATCTGAAACCCGAATATTTTGAACGCGACGCTCGGACGCTGGAAGTCCATTAACTTCTTGCCGTTCTGGTAGAAGTCGTTCTCCGTGTTGCTCAGCGAGTCCACCTTAATGCCGAACGCACAAGTCGCTATAACATCGTTCGCAAAGCGGGTAAACACATCCTTCATCTCGTGCTCCTGTGGTCCGCCTTTGTTGCGCACTTCGTTCTGATAAAACTTCACCATATTCTCGCAACATTCACCGACCAGGTCGAACATCTGCCGCATCTTACTTCCGGTGAAGGCAGGACTAAGAGTGGCCCTCATGTCACGCCACTTTTGATCGTTGAGGGCGATCAGAGTCTTGCTAAACAAAGCTTCAGGGTGGCTGTTTTCTATATTTCCAAACGAAGGCCGGTGGTTGACGAAGTAATCGAAATCCTTTACGCCAATCCGCTTGATCAGTTCCGGATCGCGAATAAAGAATGTCGGCCTCGCCATGTCCTGCACGCCGAAAACTCTAACATAAACGAGATCACCAGAAAAGCATTGAATTAGTCCGAGTGGCGTCTTTCAACTTATCGTTGCGTGTGATCATGAAACTAAATTATCTTCATAAAATTTGTACAACAAATCAGTAACGATGCAAAACTTACTTCGCCGTCGGGTACTTTTTATAGTTGTCGATAATCCAATCATTGAATGATATTTTTTTCGTCATCAAACGGAACGAACTCTTAAACAACTCCTTTCCCTTCAGCACCGGTATGGGCTTATCGTTGAAGTAGTTGCTATACTTTGTCACAATTCGGTAGACGTAGTACACAATCGCCAGCAGCGGCACCAGATACACCAGAACACTCATTTTAGAGCTTTAGCTGAGAGTCGCTTCACTTTAGCGGCGAATCACATCAATCACTTCGCAGGACCGTCGGAACCGGTTGTGGCTTCACGTTGACACTGAAACGGCGACGCCCTCGCGAAATACTTTTTATAGTGGCCCCGGGAGGTATGTAACGCGGGCTTTTCTGTGGTAGTGAGATTAGATAGCCCAAATATGGAATTGCAGGCGTTTGTGCGGAAAACAACCCACCTTATGACTCATACAGGCACCCAACATGACATGCATATTTTATAAAAGATCGTTAGATGGCGTAGAAACGGAGTGGGTGTTGGGGGGTGGTCGCCAATGTTGACTGTGGGGATGAGCCGTGCTGATGCTGATATTCAAACACAAATAGAAACCGATCACATATTGAGACAAAATTGTCTTCGAAAATTTTGTGATTTATTGATGTTTTCTAATCCGGAATGATTCATTATGATGTTGATCTATCATAGAACTATTTCCATCAACTGTCCATTGCATCTTTTTATTTTACCATAAGTCAATGACCCTCCGCCGAGCCTGTTCCTTCGATTTGCAAATTGAATCATATCAGTCTGTGCCATACATCTCGATTGGGAGCCAACTCATAAGCCACGAACTTTAGACTGGAGGAAACCGTGGTGAATGCGGAGAGGAGATGAATAACACATTACGTAACCCATTCATAATTTACCTTGAACCAGACCCACTTCGAACTTTCCGACAATAGATCAGACAAGAATGTTTGGTAATGCATTTGTTTTGTTCTTTTATATTTAATGAAAATTTTTACTAATGGCTATCATTTGAGTCTGTATTTGTGAATCTGATGTTATTTTACGGGAATCGATTACTATGCGACTGTTGTTTTGCCTTTACCACTATGTTATTCATTGACGCAACCTACGAATTGGTTATAACTGCACTTAGGACTTAGTAAAGAACATCTTATTGTTCAGCTGTCAGTTGAGAACTTTTTATTTAACAATCCCGTGAACCTTAAATCATCTATACTTAGTTGTCCTCCATATAATTGCAACTAATATCAGCTACAGCTACTTTCCAATGGATGTTCTGAGGGTGTGTATTAAAATAGAAAATAGTAACTCACCAATTATTGCTAAACTTGCCCGCTAATCGCTGAAAACGATGGTACTTGTTTTGGCCTCACACAGACTTAGCGAAATAAAACGAGGCCTGCTGTGTCGTTTTTATATTGACATACAGCTCGACTAAATAAACCGCTCGCAACCAGCATCAAGCCAACAGAGTTTGACCAAAATGACTAGCAAATAATCCAATTGATTAAATTACTCTTACTCAGGGGTCGACACAATTTCGCAAAAGGGGCCGAATTATTAATCAAAGCATAAAAACCTTAAGGGGCTAGATACTCCAGACGATATTCAATGACTTAAATAATCTGTATTGGGAAGAAACGTAATATCGCCAATCTTTTATGAGCATATTCAACCTTTCATATTTCGTCGCATCCAAGTGTTCCTCTTGGCTTGGAAATTGCCGACTCCTGATCTAAACAGACGATATTTCTTACTAGAACCAGGAATTGTTGCAGAAAATCGTTACACAGTAAAAGACGGAGGCTGAGGTGAACGTGGTGTTTTATTTTACAACATATTTATAAAAGTTTTACAGTTCAATGTACATTCACTGCATCACTGTTAATACATTGGTATTAACATCATTGGTGCATACGGCGGTATGCAGCAGTATTCACTATAGACATGTTTAATATTATTTTTGAAAACAATTCTTCAATGTTTTCGTGGCCGCAGTTCTACATGCACTCCCTTCTCACTGCGCATTCCTGCAAACCCTTTGCCCAACTGGAGTGGCACCTGAGTGTTTGATGTTTTCTCGAACGTGAACTCTATCAGCATGTAGTAGATGATAGCCTTAACTTCCATGAGGGCAAAGCGGGATCCAATACAATTTCTGGGTCCGATTCCGAATGGAAGGTAAGTGCTGGGATTAATTTTGTCTCGATTTTCCGGACTGAAACGCTCCGGATCAAACTTATACGGATTTGGATAGTATTTCGGATCGTGGTGTAGGCCAGCGATGGGAAAGAACACAGCCGTGCCTTTGTCGATGGTGAATTTCAGATTCTCCCCATCATCTACCACGTAGTCCCGGACGCACAATCGATCGGTGGAAGGAGCCGGTGACCACATACGCAAGGATTCTGATATGACCATGTCCATGTATTGCATCTTTTGGACGGCATCGTAGGTCAGTGGACCTCCTCCTAGCAAAGCCTTTGTCTGACGTATCTCCTCGTACAGCTTATCTTGTACCTCCCGGTTGATTGTCAACTCGTACGCCAAGAACGTCAAACAGGTAGAAATGGTATCGAATCCGGCGAGGAAAAAGATGAGACATTGGGCCACCATCTCCGCCTCTGACATACCCATTCCTTTGCCGACTTGAACTTGGCCCACTTCAGATTCTTCGACAGTTGCGAATCCTTTGACTTCCTCTTCCTCCTTGGTATCCTTTTGATTTTTCAATGCTCCCTTACGGGCCTGCATCAACAGATTCACCATGTCGTGTCGGACGATTCCATGAGCATCTCGCGTTCGCACCGTATCCTTGATAATCTCGGTAAAATACTTGTTCTGTTCACGATCAAACAAATCCAGTCCCAACCATGCCATCAACTTCGGTGCCAGTCGGAAGCCAAATACTTTCACCATGACAATCGGCCTCTGGAACATCATCATTTTCCTACCGTTCTCGTAAAAGTCATTATCGGCATTACGCAGAGAGTCCACTTTTATGCCAAATGCACACGTTGCGATAACATCATTCGCGAACCGAGTAAACACATCTTTCATTTCGTGCTCCTGTGAACCACCTTTAGTGCGCACTTCGTCCTTATAAAACTTCACCATATTCTCACAACATTCACCAACCAGTTCGAACATCTGCCGCATCTTACTTCCGGTGAAAGCAGGACTAAGGGTGGCCCTCATATCACGCCACTTTTGATCGTTGAGGGCGATCAGTGTTTTATTGAACAACGAGTGCGAGTTGGTGACTTCGGAATCGCCGAAAATCGGTCGATGGTTGACAAAGTAATCAAAATCCTTGACGCCGATTCGCTTGATCAGCTCTGGATCGCGAACGACGAACACCGGTTTCGTTAGATCGTGCATTCCAAACACTCTGTACGGAGATAAATTGAAAACAAATTGGATCATATAATAGCATTCTGCAATTAAAAGGACCTTTTTTACGCAACACTTACTTCACCAGCGGATACTTGTTATAGATTTCGATGATCCACTCATGAAAAGATGTTTTTTTCGTCATCAACCGACCAGAGCTTCCGAAGAGAGGCTGCACCGCCATGGAAGGTATCGGCTTATCGTGGAAGTATTTATTATCCTTTGTAAGGTAATAGTAGACGGTGTACAGGATCGTCAAAAATGACAAAAGGTACACCAGATCGATCTCCATATTGCAAATGTATGGATATGACCAATATTATTTCAAAGTAAAAGGTGCTTCCTCTATTGCTCTGTTGTTAGTTACTGATCTCACTCACTCTGGCAAATGTTACAATCCAACTGAATGGTGTTGATCACGGGAGAGGTCTTTTATAGCGCAATTTCAACCGGGGCCATCGTGTTAATGTTCCACACAATTCGGGCATAGAGTGATAAGAATTTTTCATAGAGGGGAGTGAATAAGCAAAAATTTAATGTCAGTGATTCTCAACCTACACGAAATAAATTACCTCACTGCGCTCAATGAACTATTATAACCTGAACAACGTTCAACAACAATTTCTAGATAACATCTTATTTTCCTTATCTTCTCACTTAGCAAACGAGTGAAACCAAAAAGATTTTGTGAACCACTGCCGCAGTCTAACGACCAAACAATGTAAAGTTAAAAAAGGGGTTTGCGATGATGACAAGCAGATTAGTCCATCCGATGAAGCTGGTAAATTCATACAACGACGCACACGATGCAGCAACTAGCAAAGCCGGTCGAAAAGCGAATATTGAACAGTCAATCAGCAATCTTTGATGCCCCCACTCAAGCCTGTGCTTATATTTATTACAACCGCTACGGATGCGTATTCGTGTTTGTGATATAAGTAGCACGTGTTGAAATGTGGGAGTATGTAAAAAATTGAAGAAATCCCTTCAATCTTTTCGATGTACTTCTTTAAATTGGTAGATTCCTCAAAATAAAAGATAACGCAATTTGTGTTCTTATCTTAGCTGATAGTAGTCACAAGAAGAAAAAATAACTTATCAACACCAATGTCGCACTTGACAGGCCAAATGATTCCCTACCAGCTACGTTTACATCTTTTAGAACAGTTAAAGGTTGTCCCGATAGCTTATGACAAATTGATATTTTTTTTCAAAATATCAGGGATCAATTAGAAGGTTACTAACTCAAGCTTTTTCATTTTTGCATTATCATTTCATAATTTGTTTTATTTACCGTTTATATTTACAATAACATTGTACCGATTGTACAACACTTCAATGTTTTCGTGGCCGCAGTTCTACATAGACTCCCTTCTCACTGCGCATTCCTGCAAAGCCTTTGCCCAACTGTAATGGCACCTGAGTGTTTGGTGTTTTCTCGAACGTAAACTCCATCAGCATGTAGTAGATGATAGCCTTAACTTCCATGAGGGCAAAGCGAGATCCAATACAATTTCTCGGTCCGATTCCGAATGGAAGGTACGTGCTAGGATTAATTTTATCACGATTTTCTGGACTGAAACGCTCCGGATCAAACTTTTCTGGGTTCGGGAAATATTGAGGATCGTGGTGAAGGCCAGCGATGGGAATGAACACACACGTTCCCTTGTCGATGGTGAACCGCAAGCGCTCCCCATCATCTACCACGTAGTCCCGCACACACTCCCGATCGGTAGAAGGAACTGGTGACCACATACGCAGGGCTTCTGATATGACCATGTCCATGTACTGCATCTTTTGCACGGCATCGTAGGTCAGTGGACCACCTCCGAGGGAGACTTTTGTTTCGCTTATCTCCTCGTACAGTTTATCCTGCACATCACGATTTAGAGTCAACTCGTACGCCAGGAATGTCAAACAGGTGGAAACGGTATCGAATCCAGCGAGGAAAAAGATAAGACATTGGGCCACCATCTCCGTCTCTGACATCTCCATTCCTTTACCGACTTGAACTTGGCCCACTTCCGATTCCTCGACGGTGGCGAATCCTTTGACTTCATCCTCATCTTTACCTTCCTTCTGATGTTTCAATGCTCCCTTACGGGCCTGCATCAAAAGGTTCACCATGTCCGGTCGGACTATGCCTTGGGCGTCTCGCGTTTGCACCGTCTCCCGGATGATCTGCATAAAGAAGCTGTTCTGTTCGCGATCGATTAGATCAAGACCTAACCATGCCATCAGCTTCGGCACCAACCGGAAACAGATCAGTTTCACAATAACGATCGGTCGCTGCAACATCATCATCTTGTTGGCCATCATGTAAAAATTGTTTTCGGCATTACGTAAGCTATCAACCTGAATCCCGAACGCACACGTAGCAATTACGTCATTGGCGTATCGCGTAAACATATCTTTCATCTCGTATTCCTGTGGACCACCTTTAGTACGCACTTCGTCCTTATAGAACTTCACCATATTCTCACAACATTCGCCAACCAGTTCGAACATCTGCCGCATCTTACTTCCGGTAAAAGCAGGACTAAGGGTGGCCCTCATATCGCGCCACTTTTGATCTTTCAGCGCAACAAGCATTCTACCAAACAGGGCTTGAGGGTTGCTGTTTTCGGTATTACCGGCAATCTGTCGGTGGTTGACGAAGTAATCGAAATCCTTGACGCCAATGCGCTTGATCAGCTCTGGATCGCGAACGACAAAAACGGGGGTTGTAAGATCGTGCATCCCAAAGACTCTGATGAAACAATCACGAAAATTGAGGAGACATTTCAGTTGCAATGTATGCACATCATTGATCGGAGATGATATGGTTTTCACTTAGCACTTACTTCACCAGCGGATACTTGTTGTAGATTTCGATGATCCACTCATGTAACGAGGTCTTTTTCTTCATCAACCGACCGGAGCTCCCAAACAGAGGCTCCACCGCCATGGAAGGTATCGGCTTATCATGGAAGTATTTATTATCCTTTGTGATGTAGCAGTAGACGGCGTAAAGGATCATCACCAACGGTACGAGATACAACAGATCGACCCCCATTTTTTTCAAATTTACGGCACCTTTCTTCTGCTCGAAACACTTTCACTTTTGTTTCTGGTAAAGGTTTCTACGATGAACTTAACATTGATCTCGTTTTTACTACCGACACCGCAGCCTCGCGCAACAGCCTTAGGTACTCTTATCGTGTACTTTTGCTATTTATCTACCAGAGATACGCGAGACACTGGAACAGCACTAGTCTTTTCACATTTTTAACTGTTGTTGTTGGATGATTTTTATAGAGACTTTGAGCCTTTCGGCTACATTCGCCTCTTAGAAAATTCTTAACTGAAGCGGTGTTGTACCCAGTATTGACTTTTTATAGGTTTGGACCACGAGCCAATTTTTACTCTTCGTAGGTTCATGTATGGGTGAGATAAGTCACCAAGCATGTAGGAAGAATTTACTCTGTTGGGGCAAAAGGTTGAAGAAAAGGGACAAGATGTTCCACAGTTCACAACAAAAAACTGGTTTGCGGGGGGTGTACCGCAATTTTTCCTTTGAAACCGTTGAAGAAGTTTTAACCTTTAACTGGTTAGATTTACAACCGCCTACCTGGGTAAGTTTTGCCCTTTTATTTTGCAATTACTTCGAATTGAACAGTTGTATCGACTCGAAATTCCTGGAATGCCTCTAGCAACATGTTTGCTATCGTTCTGCCGAAAACAGACTTTTTATTTTTATTCTAAGTTTTTTTTTACACCATTTTTCGATTTTTACCCCATAAATCTACAACCGCCTACCCGGGTAAGTCATATGTTTTGTACGAGAGTTTACATTTTGCTGTACCAAGACAAACCACCAGCAGGTGAAAGGAGGTGCCACTCGGTTTTTCCTTCAACGCAGCTTTCAAAATTCATTGAAAACAATCCTAATTTAACTGAGACACACTATAAAAGACTGTTTTGCAACAACTCCCCGAACAATTAGTAATGATTGCATTGCGGCATCCAAGCATACTAGGTGAACTTTCAACATTTGCTACACAAAATACCTAATAATTTATCAATTGCAAGAAAACCACGATGCAACGGGTTGCAATTAAACACAAAGGAATTTGTTATTGTGTGAAACAAAATGATCGAATTTATGTACATGAGCTAAGCTTTAAATTGCTAAGGCTTAAATTTAAGATGTAACTATGCATAATGAAAACTTTCCTCCAGATATGCCACTGGATTTACAGAGGAACATGAACATTTCCAAAACGTAAAATTTAATAGAAAAATATTTCTAAATCTTTGAAATTTCAATGTATAAGCAAAAATGTAGGAAGGCACCAAGAAATGTCGTACTTGGCAGGACAAATGCTTCCCAACCAGCTGCATTTATATCTTTTAGAACAGTTAAAGGTTGTCCCGATAGCTTATGACAAATTGATTTTTTTTTAAATATCAGAGGTCAAAGAAAAGGTAACTAACTCAAGCTTTTTCATTTTTGCATTATCATTTCATAATTTGTTTTATTTACCATTTATATTTACAATAAGATTGTGCCGATTGTACAACAACACTTCAATGTTTTCGTGGCCGCAGTTCTACATAGACTCCCTTCTCACTGCGCATCCCTGCAAAGCCTTTACCCAACTGGAGTGGCACCTGAGTGTTTGATGTTTTCTCGAACGTGAACTCCATCAGCATGTAGTAGATGATAGCTTTAACTTCCATGAGGGCAAAGCGAGATCCAATACAATTTCTGGGTCCGATTCCGAATGGAAGGTACGTACAAGGATCAATTTTATCTCGATTTTCCGGACTGAAACGCTCCGGGTCAAACTTATAAGGATTTGGATAATATTTCGGATCGTGGTGTAGGCCAGCGATGGGGAAGAACACAGCCGTGCCTTTGTCGATGGTGAATTTCAGATTCTCTCCATCATCTACCACATAGTCCCGGACACACAATCGATCCGTAGATGGAGCTGGTGACCACATACGCAAGGATTCCGAGACAACCATGTCCATGTATTGCATCTTTTGGACGGCATCGTAAGTCAGTGGACCCCCTCCAAGCGATGCCTTTGTCTGACGTATCTCATCGTACAGCTTATCTTGTACCTCCCGGTTGAGTGTCAACTCGTACGTCAAAAACGTCAAACAGGTAGAAACGGTATCGAATCCGGCTAGGAAAAAGATAACACATTGGGCCACCATCTCCGCCTCTGACATCTCCATTCCTTTGCTGACTTGAACCCGGCCCACTTCAGATTCTTCGACAGTTGCGAACCCTTTAACTTCCTCTTCCTCCTTGGTATCCTTTTGATTTTTCAATGCTCCCTTACGGGCCTGCATCAACAGATTCACCATGTCGTGTCGGACGATTCCATGAGCATCTCGCGTTCGCACCGTATCCTTGATAATCTCGGTGAAATACTTGTTCTGTTCACGATCAAACAAATCTAGTCCCAACCATGCCATCAATTTCGGTGCCAGTCGGAAGCCAAATACTTTTACCAGCACAATCGGCCTCTGGAACATCATCATTTTCCTACCGTTCTCGTAGAAGTCATTATCAGCGTTACGCAGAGAGTCCACTTTGATGCCAAATGCACACGTTGCGATAACATCATTCGCGAACCGAGTAAACACATTCTTCATCTCATACTCCTGTGGGCCACCTTTAGTGCGCACTTCGTCCTTATAAAACTTCACCATATTCTCACAACATTCACCAACCAGTTCGAACATCTGCCGCATCTTACTTCCGGTGAAGGCAGGACTAAGAGTGGCCCTCATGTCACGCCACTTTTGATCGTTAAGGGAAACCAATGTTTTACTGAAGAGCGAGTGCGAGTTGTTGTTTTCGGAACTACCGAAAATCGGACGATGGTTGATAAAGTATTCAAAATCCTTGACGCCGATTCGCTTGATCAGCTCTGGATCGCGAACGACGAACACCGGTGTCGTTAGATCGTGCATTCCAAACACTCTGTACGGAGATAAATTGAAAACAAATTATCTTAATCTTATAGCATTCTGAGAAAAGGACTTTTTTAACACAATACTTACTTCACCAGCGGATACTTGTTGTAGATTTCGATCATCCATTCATGGAACGAAGTCTTTTTCTTCATCAACCGACCGGAGCTCCCAAACAGAGGCTCCACTGCCATGGAAGGTATCGGCTTATCGTGGAAGTATTTATTATCCTTTGTAAGGTAATAGTAGACGGTGTACAGGATCGTCAATAATGACAACAGGTACACCAAATCGATCTCCATGTTTCAAATGTGTGTATATGACCAATTATTTCAATGTACAAGCTCTTTCCTCTATTGCTCTGTTGTTAGTTACTGATTCCACTCACTCTGGCAAAGTTTACAACCCAACTGAATGGTGTTGATAACGGGAGAGGTCTTTTATAGCGCATTTCAACCGGGGCCAACGTGTTAATGTTCCACACAATTCGGACAGAGAGTGGCAAGAATTTTGCATGATGGGAAGTGAGAGAGCCAAAATTGAATGCCAGCGATTCTCAACCTGTGCCAAATTTACTACGCCATCAATTCAAAGGAAACACTAGAACCTCACCATAATTCGACAACCGTAGAAACAATCATCCATATTTAACAACATCTTACTTGACTTATCTGCCATGAAAGAAACAAAAAGAGGTTGTGAACCTCTGCCTAACCAATTTAAATAGAGTATAAAAATGCGATGATGACAAGCAGATTTGTCCATCCGATGGTGTTGGTAAATTAATACAACGGCGCACATGACGCAGCATCTAGCAAAACCGTTATTAAAAGCAAATATTATATGGAAGCTTATTCGTAAAGCTGCAAAATTAGTGGCACGTATTGAAATTGAAATTTGGGAATAAATAAAACGTAAAAGAAAGTCGTTCAATCTATTCGATGCACTTCTTCAAATAGATTGCTTCTACTTTTGTTGAGTTTCTCAAAGTAAGCGATAAGGCAATTGTTGTCCTTATCTTAGCTGATGGAAGTCACAAGAACCACAATCAACTTATCAGCACAGAGCGTCGTATTTTGCACGCAAAATGCTTCCTTACCAGTTCTGAGTTTTTTGCTACTTCTATCGTTTTCAATTTTTATAATAGTTCAAGGTTGTCCCGATACCGTATGATAAATTGTAACTGCTTCAAACTTTTCATTCGTCAAAGAGAAGGAAACATACACATCATTTTTCATCATTCTAATATCATTTCATAATTTATTTTGTTTAAAACTATAATAGGAAACTGATTGCATAACAATACTTTAATGTTTTCGTGGCCGCAGTTCTACATGCACTCCCTTCTCACTGCGCATCCCTGCAAAACCTTTGGCCAACTGTAGTGGCACCTGAGTGTTTGATGTTTTCTCGAACGTGAAATCCATCAGCATGTAGTAGATGATCGCTTTAACCTCCATGAGGGCAAAGCGAGATCCAATACAATTTCTCGGTCCGATTCCGAATGGAAGGTACGTGCTAGGATTAATTTTATCGCGATTTTCCGGACTGAAACGCTCCGGATCAAACTTTTCCGGGTTCGGGAAATATTGTGGATCGTGATGAAGGCCGGCGATGGGAATGAACACACAGGTTCCCTTGTCGATGGTGAACCGTAAGCGCTCCCCATCATCTACCACGTAGTCCCGCACGCACTCCCGATCGGTAGAAGGAGCCGGTGCCCACATACGTAGGGCTTCTGAGATGACCATGTCCATGTATTGCATCTTTTGCACGGCATCGTAGGTCAGTGGACCACCTCCGAGGGAGACTTTTGTTTCGCGTATCTCCTCGTACAGCTTATCCTGCACATCACGATTTAGAGTCAACTCGTACGCCAGGAATGTCAAACAGGTGGAAACGGTATCGAATCCAGCGAGGAAAAAGATGAGACATTGGGCCACCATCTCCGTCTCTGACATCTCCAATCCTTTACCAACTTGAACTTGGCCCACTTCCGATTCCTCGACGGTGGCGAATCCTTTGACTTCATCCTCATCTTTACCTTCCTTCTGATGTTTCAAGGCTCCCTTGCGGGCCTGCATCAAAAGGTTCACCATGTCCGGTCGGACTATACCTTGGGCGTCTCTCGTTTGCACCGTCTCCCGGATGATCTGCATAAAGAAGCTGTTCTGTTCGCGATCGAATAGATCAA